>NC_068306.1:9186657-9274157 GCF_025860055.1 Xyrauchen texanus | reverse complement strand
TAAATCTTTCATTTTTATTTATTTATTTTTTTTCATACCATCTCAACTCATCTTCCATGTTTAGAACAATTTCATTTGAACAACAGCCTGGAGCAGAAGGTGACAATGGCATTTGATTTAAAAAAGCACAGCATAAAGAACCACAGTCTCCATTCCCTACTCTCAACAGAATGGCTCGCTGACAGCACAGACAGAGATAGATGGAGAAAGCGAAAGAGAGAGGTGTAAAATATCATCATAAAGACTGTTGATTGAATTGAACATCACCAAGAGACTCATCACAATAACTGTGGAGCATGGTGTGAATGAATTCACATGGATTAGATGAACAAACCATTATTCATCCATGCTTAAAAGAGTTATTGCATATAATGTGATTATTGACCAAAAGAAAGAAAGAAAGAAAGAAAGGATAAATTAAATAGAAGGCAATGGATGTTGTTATCTGTATTGCTCAGTGTGTTTCATTAAAATGATACATAGTTTTATCAACTGTATATTTTGTGCAGTTTGTTTGATGTACAGTGAACATTAAATAAACCTTAGATTATTACATTGAACATGAACATGACAGATGCGTTTTAGTGGGAAAAGTGTTTGTTTTCCAAATGACTAATTATTGAATTGCTTTGTCTGGTGAACATGCATTTATCTGCTGAAGATTACTAAATTGGACTATAAATAAAAATGAAAAAGACAAGTGGAGAACATTTTACAATTCTGATCTGTTCAAGTGAACACTTCTCATAAGGCCACCATCTGAACCAGTCAGTTTGAATTTGAATAATGACATCATAATATCACATTGTTAAGAGACATCAAGTTCCCTATCTGTCACTCACTCGCCATTGTGTCTCACAACATTCTTTAATTTCCTGCTCACACACTGCACCCTCACTTACAGAACGCTTGCCATATGCCTTCCAAAGTAAATTCTTTACTTTAAAATTGTGTACTTTTACCACAATGCCAAAGAAGTGACATCACATGTATATAACTGTTCCGTTTGGTGTAATGGATGCTGGTTTCTTTGAAACAACATTATAATCAGTACATTCAGTGTTGACACCCACATTAATCAAGGCTGTTGCACAAAATCAAAAGACATTTTGAGAAATGAAACCCAAAAGTTCTATCTTTTTAACCTGGTCATCAGACTATTTGAAGCACCATGGGAGAAATGCATTCTCCTGGTCAGAATTCCAGGCTCTACAGTTATTTCCAAACTATATACAAGAGAAAACCTTAGAGTTTGAGTATTTAATCAAGATACTGTTTTGAACATTTCATAACAACTGGTTAGATGGTGCAACATTTTGAAATGGAAGTTTGAGAGAATTATATTTAAAAGTGACTATAACCCTGTGTCCAACCCAACGGGTCGTTTTGTTGAAGTATAAAATGCAAGATGTCACACCACATTTTTATCTGTCTATTCTAAAGTGAAATTTAATCAACAAATTTGATACACAACGCAAAAGTTTACAATTAATTTTGAATTCTAACAATTGAAATACAAAACCGACTGTGTGTATGTGTATGTATATGTGTCCACCCTGTTGTAAAATCATCAGCAGCTTTATTTAAATTGTATGCCAGAGACTGGAGACCTCCCAGAAACAGTTCATGTCCTCAAGAGATGATATGTATTACTTTGTACTGCATGTTATAAGAATGAGAATTTGATGCAGATTGTTATGGTGAAAATTTGGTAAAATAAACTGATCAAGAAAAGGTTCTCAGAGGGTATAAATTGCTTTCTATGTCAAAATTCGGAGGTTTCATAATTGCGCTTAAGAGAGCAGCACCTGAACGATTCATTACATGTATTTAAAAGTGATGGACGAAGGATTTGAATACACAGAATACACACTTAAACTTGACCAATGAGGGAAAACATATTCTGTCAGGGGTGATAAATATTTATGAGAGTGATTGCAAAAAAAAATACAAAATAAAATAATTATATTTTACAACATGTATTTGTTAACATTAGTTAACTACATTAACATGAACTTTGAAAAAAATACTTAAAAAAAAAAAATGTATTTATCTTGGTTAACTTTAATTTTAACATATACTAATACATTGTTTAATTAAAAGTTGTATATGTTAAAATTAGTTAATGGATTATGAATGAACATAAACAATTGTATTTTCATAACATTAACTAAGATTAATAATTGATGCAAAACAATCATTCTTATTGTTAGTTTATGATACCTAATACATTAATAAATGTAAATGAAAATGATTTTATTGTAAAGTGTTACCCCAAAAACAAGGAAATTTATGCATGCACTTTTAACATGTACCACTGTTACTAAAAATATAAACAATAATTTAAATTATGAATAAATAGCATTCCTTTCAATGTTATGGTTATACATATTTATACTTATTTTTGATTATTGCAACAACAAAAAACAAAACAAACAAAATAGATCAATTAAACAATATTTGTGTTTTGTTTCAAATAAATAATTTAAAATAATGTGATATTGGTTAACATTAGTTAAATGCATTAGTTAACATGAACTAACAATGAACAATACTAAAAAAGCATTTTTCAATCTTATTAATATGTTAATTTTAACAAATAATATTACACATTTAATATGAAAAGTTGCACATGTTAATGAGATAAATAAAATAATATGAGCAAACAATAAACAATTGTACTTTCATAAAACAACATTAACCAAGATTAATAAATGCTGTTAAAGATATTGTTTATTCGTAGTTTATGATACTAACGGTACTAACTAATATAAGTGTTACCAAAAATAAATAAGCGAATGTCTGCACGTGCCTTAGCAAAATCTAGTCAACATTTTATATGTTGCATAAAATCTCAACATTAACATCTCATATGCGGTTACAAAAAACATAAATAATATTTGAAATTGAGAAAAAGCATTCCTTTTAATGTTAGAGTGAGAATGGGTTAGAAATTAAGAGTTTGGCCATAAAATGTCAAACGATTAAAGAGTTTGTTACATAAAGAAAAATAAATCAGTGTATTGTATCCCTTTATTCAAATGTTTAGTACACGGATCAATATGGACAAATACAGGTACAAAACAAAACCGTACAACTTAAATATTATGTTCAATTTACTGTGTACTTCATGACGTTCATTAAATGAAACTAATCTCTACCTATATTACTAAAAACATCATGTGTGTTTGAAAGTTGAAACTACATTACTTGTCTTTTAAAAAATGTAACGATAAAATGTGAAGGGGGGGTACATAAATTAAATACACAGAGGGCCCAACAAGTATATGGGTGTGTAAGCCCCACTCAAAAATGTACATCATCACCAAAAAGAAAAAATTATATATATATATCAGCTGACATTCGTTCTAAAGAAAGACACACTTTTTAAAACATTTCCCAAAAATATATTTAAGTTTTAAATGATCAAACATTTTTGCTAAAATTGTTCAGATAAATTGGTTTGATACCTTGTAATCTAGTGCGATTAAATTCATACCTTTTTAGAGTGGCTTAAGTGTCCACACTTTTGGGGGGGGGCCGGTGTAGTTTTCTGAGGTCTTAAAACATACTGTATGTCCGTGTGGAAATACTTCTCTTGGTGCAGGTCCTCTTTTAACATACAGTGACTTTAATATGAGAACTGGATTCAAGATCGAGATCTCTACACTAGAAATGACATGAACGGGGTGTCTTAGTGATTGTGGGGTTGGGTAAACAGACCTGGGACATCCGACGCCACCATCGGTGACAAAGTCACCACCTGGGCAACCTCTCTATGAAGCTGTCATATTTACTGTATTTATGTTTTATTGGAGGAAACTGCATTCATTCAAAGGCACTTCTCAAATTCAGGTGCAGACAATAAATAGGTTTAAAAAATAAACTCCTGCTGTGAAATTATTATATATTCTGTGTTTAGGTAGTAAGCAAGTTGATTCCCTTCAGACAACACAAATATGAATATTGAGATGAGATTAGTGGATGCAAACAAAGAACAAAACGTGAGAATGTGTGAAGATGAGTTACATGCTTTCAACCTGCATTCGTCTTATGTAGACGCGTACCAGGGCTCAACAATAAGGATATATATATATATATATATATATATATATATATATATATATATATATATAATTTTTTTTCATAATTATTATTATTATTATAATTTCTATGCCAGTCAGTTACTTGCACTGATAAGATTTCCTAAATAAGTTTTATGTCAAAAACAGTGTGTGGCAGGGCGGAGGGCGGGGCCGGGTCGTGATCCTACACACCCTGTCCCGTATTAGGGGAATTATGCCTCCGTGAGGGTTAAAAGAAGACACAAACACACACACATGACGGACATGTCCGTAACGATCTCTCTCTCCCGCACGGTCCTCTGCAGTCAACCTTTGACCTTTAACCCTCACGGAGGCATAATTCGCCTAATACGGGACCGGGTGTGTAGGATAACGACCTGGCCCCGCCCTCCGCCCTGCCACACAGTGAAACTGTGTTGAAATGTATTCTGTGTATTTATCATTAAATGTTATGCTTCTACACTTTAAACACTTCACAATAAGGTTGTATTCATTAACATAGTGAACTGCATTAGTTAGCATGAACAAAACTTTTACAGCACTTCTTAATCTTGGACACTGTTAATGAATTTCTACATATTAATACCAGCAATATTCATATTTTTTTCAATTTAGAAGTTGTATATGTTAACATTAGTTAATGCATAATGAACTAATATAAGCTAATGAACAATTGCAAATTTCATGAATGACCATTAACTATTCAAATAAAGATATTGTTGAATGTTAGTTCATTGTAGCTAATATATTGACTGATGCTTCAGGAATATTCTGGGTTCAATACAAGTTCAACTTTATTGACAGCATTTGTGGCATAATATACTGTAGATTACCACAAAAAATTATTTTGACTCCTCCCTCCTTTTCTTTAAAAAAGCAAAAATCAAGGTAACAGTGATGCAGTTACAATAGAAGTGAATGGGGCCAATTTTTAGAGGTTTAAAGGAAGAAATATGAATCGCTGACTTCAGTTAAAAATTGTGTATTATTTAACTGTATAGTTGTTCAAATCGTAATTTTTATTGTTGTTTTAGCGTATTAGGGTTTATGGCATTACGTCGTCATGGCAACAAAGTTGTAAAATTGGATATAAGTTTACACAATAAAAGTTAGTAAACGATTTTATCATACTAAAATAATATTAGCATGCATATTGTTTACATTTTTTGCCTATACTTTTGAAACTGATTATTTTAATGTTTACGGGTTGGTCCCATTCACATCCATTGTAAGTGCCTCATTGTAACAGTTACTTTTTTTATTTTTTTTTAAGAAAAGGAGGGAGTAGTCATTATTAATATTTGTGGTAATCAACATTATATTTCAAATGCTGTCAATTGAGCTTCATTGCAAATACAAACTTCTTGTAAAGTGTTACTCGTTTTTGTCGCAAAAAGAAAACACGCTAAAAACACTTTTCCTGGAAAATGATGGCATATGGTGCGAACTAAATACTACTGATTTGTTGATATTTTTCAGAGTGTTCCAAGACAATCACAAGTTTTACTCACAATTTCTTCAAATCTATGCTAGCAAGCTATATACCATTATCTTGGTGGCACTTTTAGATTTGCATAAGCGTTAACTTTGCATAAATCCAAATGTCTCAGTTTGCAAGGCATAAAAACACTACGATGAAACTCTCTCAAACTAGCCATGGGCCATCAGGTCATCCTTATTGTTGAGCCCAGGACACCTTGGCGATGTGACGCCCTCAATCAAAAATATGTCTGACACTGAGAAACCTTTCCTTGGTTAAGTTGTTGCATGCAAGGCTGTTGCCTGTTAAGTGGGCCGTAGATAAGGTGAGTTTCACAAACACAATGACAGGGCTGTTGAAACTGATCGCCAATATACAGAGCTCGGAGTATGAGAGCGACATTGCTTGTGGCCCCCATTGGCTTCCTGTAAAACACATTCCAACGACTGACAGAAATGCCCAAACGCACACTTCGGCTTCCCAGAGCTCTTTACATGTTATATAAACAAGGTTCTTTATATTTGTATATGTTATAATTAGCTTAATTTCTTCTTTATTTTTCTCTGACCATGCAAGACTACAGGCAAAGGGAACAAAGGTGGTAGCTGTGATGTGGCAAGGTGGGCGAGTACTCCCTCTACTGGCCGTCAGTCCCACTCTCATGCTGTACAGAATTACATATTTACAAAAGACAGGAGGCCCCATTGTACACATTTATACCCTAACTGGAGTTGCACACAGACATACCAGCCTGTCAGAAACCATCAAGGAGTTTCGGAACAAGCCAAAAACCATCAGGGGAAAAGACGAGGGCGATTGATATGGTACAGTGCTCATTAATATAAAAGCCCACCCTGCCACATTGACTGAAGCACAGAAAATTGCAAGTGCCAAATGTACACTTTACAGATATGCCTGATTAAGTCTATATATATATATATATATATATATATATATATATATATATATATATATATATATATATATATGTTCATTTTCTTTTCATTTTTCCTTTTTGGATGCCATATGAGGGGGATTCAAAGCAAAGCAACAAGTGAAGATCTGTAAATATACATATTCAGATGTTTTCGTTGAATGAAAATGCATACTTTACGATACATATTTTGCGTATATAGTAACATTTTTTCCTCGCATAAATTATATTCTTGTACACATTTGAGAGGATGTGGATTGCACGCGATTGGGTTTGCAGGGGCCGTTCACCTTCTGAAGAACATGGGGTTGCGCAGGCAGGCGGTTAGTCACCTGCAGCACCCTAGTGGTCCCGCGGAGGTCTCCAGGCTGCTGTCGGTGTCGGATGCCAGGGTCTGATCGGTGGACATGGAGGAGATGTCGTTAACAGAGGAGGAGGGAGGGAGGCTCTCGCTGATGTTCACGGCTGCACCTGCGCTAAGGGAAGTAACGGAAAAAACGGTTACAACGAAAAATAGAACCGCCCATATATTTAACACCCACAGCACCCTCTAGCAGGGCTAATAAGTACTACAATCACAGTATTGTTAGACGGATTTAAAGGGATAGTTATCCCCCCCCCAAAAAAAAAAAAAAAAGAATTCTCTCATCATTTACTCACCCTCATGTCATCCTAAACGTTTACAACTTTCTTTCTTCTGCAGAACACAAATTATGATTTTTATAAAAAAATGTCAGCTCTGTAGGTCCAAACAATGCAAGTGAATGGGTGCCAACATTGTGATGCTCCAAAAAGCACATAAAGTCATCATTAAAATAATCCATTCGACTCCAGTATTTTACTCCATAATTTCAGAAGTGATATGATAGGTGAGGGTGAGAAAAAAGATAAATATTTAAGTCCTTTTTTCCTTGAAATGCTTCTCCCTCTCCAGTAGGGGGCGGTATGCATGAAGATAATGAATCACCAAAAACACAAGAAGAAGAATGTAAAAGTGATCGGTTTCTCACCCAAACTTATCATATAACTTCTTAAGATATTGATTTAACCACTGGAGTCTTATGGATTACTTTTATGCTGACTTGAGCTTAAAAATGTTGGCACCCATTCACTTGCATTGTATGGAAGAAAAGAGCTGAGAAATTCTTATAAAATCTTCATTTGTGTTCAGCAGATGAAAATCATACACATATGGGATGAGTAAATGATGAGGGAATTTTCATTTTTGGGTGAGCTATTCTTTACAGTAACAAGGAAATATACCACAGGAATGAAAAAAAATGGTTCTTTAAGGATGGAGTCCATGGATGGGGATTCGTTTCTAAAGTGATATCGTTGTAAGTTGAGCAAATAAGATCATTCAAGAAACACATCTCTTCCGCAAGCACTTATTTTATTACTCTATACTACTCTAGCTACTCTTGGAACTTGGCAGTGCGATACTGCAGATATTGTTGTCTTTTGTGAGACTAATTGCTTATGTTCCTCATTTTTAAGTTGCTTTGGATAAGAGCGTCTGCTAAATGACTACATGTAAGTAAACTGATCATGCTATCCTGAATCCTAATACAAAAATATTATATATATTTTTTTTATAATTTTTTATAAAGACACATTCCCCCACAGACAACCTTGCAATTGCACTTGTGTTTCCTGCAGCACAATTAAATGAATATCCCAGGTTCTAAACAAGATCAGCTCAAATCGACAGCATTTGTGGCATAAAGTTGATTACAACGAAAATGTATTACGACTCGCCCCTAAAAATAGGTTACAGTGAGGCACTTACAATAGAAGTGAATGGGGCCAATTTTTGAAAGGGGTTGAAAGGGTTTAAAGGTTAAGACATACAGCTAATCGTTTAGTAAAAGCACTTTCA
This sequence comes from Xyrauchen texanus, assembly GCF_025860055.1. NCBI lineage: Eukaryota > Metazoa > Chordata > Actinopteri > Cypriniformes > Catostomidae > Xyrauchen > Xyrauchen texanus. The sequence continues at coordinate 9,265,779 of NC_068306.1, read as the reverse complement.
TTCATCCTTCTGTTAAAACTTGTGTATAGTTTGAGCTGAGTTGTTTAAATCATCATTTTTGCAGCATACTGATTTAGGCAGATTAACCATTTATTTGCCATCATGGCAACGAAGTAGTAAAATTGGATCTAACTTAACACAGGAAAATTTTGTAAGCTATTTTATCACACTGAAAGAACATTGACAAACAATTTGTTTACATCTTGTGGCTATACTTTTGAAAGGGAGTGTAAAGGGGTATAAGGGAAATGAGGAGGCGAGAACCGGCTTGACGATATAAATAATAGTTTTTATAATAGACTTAACCAAAAGCACACAAACGTAAACACAGAGCCGCTGCCGGTAACTCTCTCGAACCGTCAACCCGACCGGATTTATCCCCATCAGGTTGATTGGGGACCAAGCGTGCGTTGTTCCAGCCCGGCCCCGCCCTCTTCCGCTCTACACTCCTCCCGGCCTTGCCTGAGGTGCCTCACTGTAACATTGATTGCAAATTAATACAAAGACCTCAAAGACTAGTTTCAATGCTGATCCTGTCATATATACTCATTTGCTTTATGTTTTTGGTTTTCCTGTGTTTTATCCTGCCTTGTCCTCCACATGCTGTGCTGTTGAGTATTTGATACATTGTTTTGTTTGTGTTTTGACATGTGCTCTCCTTGTTCTTCCCTTTCATTTACTCTCTGGCCACACCCCTTGTTAGGTCTGATTTTTTTAATTGTTCCCACCTGTTTCGCATTATCTCTTGTGCATTTATGTCTTGATTATTTCTCAGTGCTGTATTGTCTTTTGCTGTAACCTGTCTGATGGTTACCATGCCTAGTCCTTTTCGAGTCAGTCTATTTGGGTCAGTTTATTTTTGTGTCTTTTAGATCCCATTTGGGTCTCTGTACCAAGGTACTTCTGTTTTGTCATTGTTATTTTTACTTTTTTTTAGTTAATAAACTGTTTTCTTGCACTTATGTCCTGCAACTGAGTCCTGTCTTCCCAGATTCCTGACACTGAGTCTTGTTACTGACTGATGATACAAATTCACCACAGTGTTACATATGGTTATATATATATATATATATATATATATATATATATATAATTAAAAATAATATAACATAATTTAAGAAAGTGAAACATGAGAATAAGTGGTGACAGCTTCAAGTTTTGTAAAGAGAGACACCTTGCCTTTCTAAGCACACAAACAACCAAATATATTTTTCACCACTAGGTGGAGCTAACAGTACAAGAGGCGCGCAATGAAAACATATATGTTGCCAGGACCAAACACGTGCATAATTTTTATAATTTTGGGGCCATCTAGTTTATGAGTTGCACTGACTATACTATAAATCAACAACCCAGAAACCCTAGATTCTCCTACCAGTGTGTTTCAAAGCCAATTATGCCCAGCCCACTCCAATAACCAGCAAGGCAATTGCTTGTGATAAAAATCAAGTGCAAAGAACCTTCTTCAGCAGCTTCCTAAGATAGCATTAAAAGCTTATTTACTTGAGTGACAGGCTACATCTCTTGTTTTCATAGGAAGCAACCCTTTAATATCCACTCACTGTGAACGTGATTTATAATAGCTTTATAATTAGGGCTGTCGATTTATTGCGTTAATTCAATGCGATTCATTTTATAAAAAATATTTGATAAATTTACGCAATTAATCGCATGCCCACGGATCATAATAAGGAAGATTCCTGAGAAACGCAAGCTTGTAGTACCACCTTTTTACTCCAGAGGGCAGTAAGTGAAATTTCAGCTGTATGAGCAACACGCAGTTTATACAGTGAAGAAAACGCTTCAGCAGGCATCACAACACAAACATACGTTACGTTCTTGCATTCAAAACACTTGATGGAGCGCAAATGCGATCTAAGGGATCTTAAGATGTGTTTAAAGATTGAGTATTAAACTATATTTAACTTGACACAGTGACCTAAACATTTTATGTTTATGACGCAACGCACCCGAGACGCTACACAAGCATGTCTGATGCAGGTGTAAATTGACGGGTCCTTAAACAAGCCGTCGTAATAAATCTCCAACTGATTGACAAATTCACTCGTGTAATGGATTGCTGTGAACTGTTTGCCAATGATTGTCTTATGATCAATACTATGGTAGTAAACAATACATTGTATTCTAAAGCCACTTTTTGTATTGCCTTATCAATGATTAACTCTTCTGCTACAAGAATGTAATGCATTTTAATTATCTGAATATTTTTATATATTTATATATATATATATATATATATATATATATATATATATATATATATATATATATAATTTTTTAATATTTAAAGATAACTATGTATAATTATACATTGATATACATATGTATAATCATTATATACTGAATTATTATTATATGAGGGGCTTTCTCAGCAAATATTAAATGCGAATAATCACGATTAATTAATCGGGACACCATGTAATTAATTAGATTAAACATTTGTATCGATTGACAGCCCTATTTATAATACATTGCCCACGTACTCATTTTAGATTAACATTTTAAACATGCCATTTTTTCTGGAGTGCCTGCACAGTGGAGCTGTATGAACATGATAAAAGATGGAAGCAGAAGCTTGCGCTTGCATAAGAGTAAAACGTCCTCACAAGCCATGGTAGTGTCCGATTTGTGAGCAATTTTTTCTTTTGAGTCAATGAACAGCTCAAAACTCGAAACGGTTCACAAATCATTCTGACTGATTCAATAGCGCAGTGGTTCTCAAAGTGTGTGGCGCGTCCCCCTACAGAGGTACCCCCCTACAAGGGGGGTGCGGAAGACTGACCCCTCCTCAAATCTCGTTCACTTTCACACATTCATCAAAAATAGCTAAAATTCACATATGAATCGATGTATGCAATTTATTTTCCTCTGCCTTTTCTCCTGTCTGGTTTAAATTTTCACCTAGCACAGCAGCGTGCGCAGCTCTTGACAGCCCATAGTGTTGATGTCAAACAAGTTTATTCTTGCGTGCACGCCAGGTTTGAAATGAGTGACGAGGTGAATTAACACTTACATTTCGGTCTGTTCCTCACACAACACTATTATATGGCTTCAGAAGAATTGAAGTCTATGGCACGAGTGTTTTAAGTCTTCAAGTCTTTAAAACATCTCATCCACTGATAGATTTTCAGTTTGTTACAGACATGTGATCAATGTGTTGAGAATAACTTGATGTCCTTTCACTAGGGCTGGGTATCGAGTTCGATACGTTTTAGGCACCAACCGAATTGCCTCTAAACAATCAAGTATTAAAAAATGTTGTGTCGTTCGGTACCAAATTTCGATACCGAAGGGGTTAATCTCGTCAATGTCAGTGATAAGCATGTAGTATGCTAGATGTGCCCAAATCTAAAAGTGCCTGTGATTGGCTGTGGTTAGGCATCAAGGAAAAACACTAGTTTACGCCGGTTATGCCCAGACGTGAGGCTGTAGAGTGTATGCGTCCCGACCCCCATAGATGTAAAAGATGTGGAAAAGATCAAAAGTGTGCCTACATTTCACCAGGCTCGATGCCAACAGTGCGCAATGCAATATTTGCGACAAGATAATTGCTGCCAAGACCGGCAACACGACAAATCTGATGAAGCACTTGACAGTGCACAGAATAAACTTAAGAGCAGAAAGTTGCTCCATCTTCGACTGCAAGGAGACCGAGCCGGTGCAGTCATCCTCTCAGCGTCCTCCTGCCACAGAGCTTCATTCAACGTGCCCACCACACGAGTCCTCCTCCAAAACTACTGATGAATGCAGCGGCACTATGACTGGGACACTGACAGGTAAGGTTAACTTTAGCAAACAAACCAACAAACAAATTCTGCTAACTTGTAGAGGTACATGCTTGTGTACTTGTTAAATTACCGTTTCTGTGCGCGGTGACATAGTCCTATAAACTGGGACCTACGTAACGTTAGATATTGTTTGGATGTATGGCTATAGCTAGCTAGCTATATCGATGTTAAATGTGTTTTAAGGTTGACAGTAACTGATCATGTTTAACTCACATTAAACTAGTTATCTTGTTAAACCGTACTTATCCTCAGGGTTGGCTGAATTAAAAGTTTAGCTTTCTTGTTTTTTTGTTTTCCTCTTCACATTAATGTTACAGGCTCTGCTCCTGCCGACCCTGGCATGAGGAGACCAGAAGGCTCAGGAGAAGAGTCTTTATGTCTGGAAAAAATAAAACCAAAGTTTTTTTGAGGTAATGTCTGTAATCTTGTTAAAACAGAATTCATAAAATCGGTATAGAAAAAAGCATAGTTTAGGTACCGGTATCGGTTATCGGTATCGATATCGAAATTGTATTAACGATACCCAGCCCTACCTTTCACAGAATGTTTGCTCTCTGATGCTACCTAACTAGTGGTCAACCAATATGGGTGTTTTTAATGGCCGATCTACAAAAATCTATATTGGAAAGTGGCGTATGTATTCTAACTATATGATTAATAATGTATGCATAGTCTGCATAAAATTGCTGATATTAACATTTGTTTGAAATGTTTTAAAATGTTTACACAAAACTCACTAAAAATGCAGTAAGCAAAGTGTGTATTACAGTTTTTGCCCGTTGCTTGAACACTATAGACCCATGCTTAGACTAAAGTAACACAACTTGAAGCTTTTGTTACCATACCTCAAACACATGTACCCATACCTTAAACAAAAGCGCTGCTTTGCACTCTAGTTGCAATTCTGCAACACACTTACTCCTTTATGCAACACACTTGGTCCTGCATACTACACTCTATTTCATACATAAGACACTTCGTTTAAAAATTAAATCTCAGGGTGCCATTTGGAAAACACATGTATCCAAAATACAAAACACATCGGGTAATTGCAACCACTCAAATACACACCTGAATGCACTTACTTGCAAAACTGAACACCAATCAGCCAGCTACAAAAAGCCCTCAGTTTAGCCATTTCAAGAACTTTGCAAGCATGGATGGAGGGTATGGTAGAGGCAGAGGAGGAGGAGGAGGAAGAAGAAGAAGAAGAAGAAGAAGAAGAGAGAGGAGGAGGAGGAGGTCAAGGTCAAGGTCAAAGAGGCCATGCACGGACCCCTATTTCTGATGATATAAGAGCAACTTTGGTGGACCATGTCATCAACCATGGCCTGACTATGAGGGAAGCTGGGCAGAGAGTCCACCCACATCTAAGCCGCTTCACAGTGGCATCTGTAATAAGAACATTCCGACTAGAAAACAGGTATGTCTTCACCTCTCTACCTTCTACTCTACTCAGATGGTATTTACAGCACTGTACTACAGTAGATCACATTACCACATCATGTGTACAGGGTATTGCAGGGTGCTAATGCTCCTTTTGCAGCCAAAGTGGTAGTTTTTGTGAAACATACCATGATTCAGGGGCGTCGGACTGGGGGTAAAACCAGTACTGATTACCAGGGCCCCAAGGGGAGAGAGGGCCCTTGAAAAGTCTGGAATATATTTTATTTGGAACATGGGGGCCCATCAGGACTGCCTATACATAGGGCCCGGGATCTTGTGCTACGCCCCTGCCATGATTACTTACAGTATATTGAGATGTTTCAGTACAGTGGATGATACAGTATATACAGTAATGTAAGAAAAAGAAGCAAACCGATGACAATTTGTGGTTGTATTTCTCTAGAATGACTAGAAGACCTTCTGGGGGAGGATGCCAACACCTGTTCACACAACAGCAGGAACAACGTTGTGGACCTAATGAGGGCAGACAATGCCATCCGTCTCCACCAGCTACGACAGAAAATACTTGCAGACAGGCAAGTGTTCAACAACATAAACCATGTAAGCATCACCACCATCAGACGCATCTTGGAAAAACACAACATCACCATGAAGCAGCTCTACAGGGTCCCATTTGAGAGGAACAGTGTCAGGGTCAAAGGACTTCGAGCTGAATATGTACGGGTAAGTGTAACTGTCCTTTACATTTACAATACAGTATTGGTGAAATCCAATAGCAGCTGAATATGTACCATATCAGTACCACATGGATCCATTCGGAGAGCTACACAGGTACCTGTGTGATGGGGTGAGGGTTCTGTATGTGTAGCACTGTAGTGCAGTAATATGTGGGTTTTTTATGTTACAGAGAATCTTGGTCATGGATGGAGCAGCACAGCCTCATGAATTCATTTTCATTGATGAAGCTGGATTCGACCTGAGCAAAACAAGACGACGGAGTCGTAATGTAAATGGCCAAAGGGCAATTGTGCACGTCCCAGGGCAGCGTGGGGGAAATATCACATTGTGTGCCACCATAAGCCTTCGAGGGCTTCTGCATTATCATGCAAAACTAGGTCCATACAATAGCCAACATATACTCACATTTCTAGATGCTCTAGATAATATAGTTGTACAGAACAGACCAGATCAGCCCAGGTTTGTGGTGGTATGGGATAATGTCAGTTTCCATCGGGCTGCTCTGGTCCAGGCCTAGTTCACCAACCACAATCAATTTGAAGTGGTATACTTGCCCCCTTACTCACCATTTTTAAACCCTATAGAGGAATTCTTTTTCGGCTTGGAGATGGCGTGTATATGACCGCCAACCACATGCCCGCATACCTCTTCTGCAGGCAATGGAACAGGCCTGCGGCGACATTCAGGTGACAGCAATCCATGGATGGTTTCAACATGCAAGGGGATATTTTCCCCGGTGCCTAGCGGGAGAAGACATTGCTTGCGATGTCGATGAGGTCCTGTGTCCATACCCCAACAGACGGTGGGATCCATGAGCCCAGGTATGCACAATTGCCATGATTTTCTGTGTTTACAGTATAGTGTTTTTTCTATTATCATATTTGTTTTTTGTTGCTTTATCTGAATTCATGTTACTGCAATGTACAGTGCTGCAATGTACAATATTGAGCAGGCCTATTTGCTTTTTTGGTTGTTTGAAAATGTGCCTCCTGAAAATATGCCTTCTGAATAAACAGTGAAAATCAAAGACTGCAGTGTTTTATATAAAGTAGACTAGTGTGATCCCCCTGATCTGAAAGTGTATGCATATGATGCAAGTATGTGTCATTTTGTCATCAGAGTTACATTTTGACAAAGGAATGTTAGGTTTGGATAGCAGAGTTTAGGTTTTGATAGTAGAGTTTCAATTTGACACAGACGTGAATGGTATATTTCCCAATGTTGTGTCATGTTTACTTGTGTGTAGAGTTTTGGCACAATGAGCAAAGTTTTGCAAAATGTGTTCAAGCAACGGGCAAAAACTGTAATAGCGCCTAATTTTAATGACAACACAATGATAGTCAACATAAATGTACTATCACTTCTGTTAATCGGCCAATGGGAATAGTAATACCATACCGCAAATCTCATTTGGTAAATAATACAATTTCTATAAAACATATCTTATGTAAATTCTAACTTATGTTATAGACATGTGTGATCTTTTACACACACACACTAATGCACAGATACAGTCAATGAGATCAAGACACACACACACACACTGCTGTGAAATATAGAGCTGCATTGCGACTGCTTTCTTCAGCACAAGCGCTTAATTACAAAGGAGGGAGGTCAACTGACAGAGAGAGCAAGAGAGCGAGAGAGACGGAGTAAAGTAAGAAACAGAAAGAGACCAGGAAAAGAACATTTTCAAATAAATACATTAAATCCAGTAATCCCCCAAAAAAAACAAAAACAAACGTGAGCGCCCCAGTTCCAATGCATCATTGATCATTTGTTTGGGTGTTAGAAGGAGGGTGATATTGCAGGATACAGGAATTACTGTAGTTTGTGCCACGGTCTATCTGTCTCCTGCCCTACGTGCTGCAGTATTTCATCCTGCAGACATATGCAGCACTTATGCATGCAGCCCTCTACAGGTCAACCCGAGACACTGCATGCTGCTATAGAAGAGCTAACTAAACTCTGCACTCAACATAAAGTCAAGCCAGAAGTATTTCTTTGCTATCTGAAATATCAAAGTTTGAAATACCAAAGTTTAACCCCCCACACACACACACACACAAATTTCAGTCTGATTCAGGTTAAGGATTATTGTGTGTTGTTGTTAATTTACGTAATAGCACAGATGAGAACTGACTGACCATGGACTTCAACCTTAATTATGAAATATGCATATACAGTCACAATATACAGTCACAGACACTGTATAGTACATAGTACATAAAACCATATGTGTTGCTTTAAATACACCTTTTAACATTATGACACAATTTGCATCATAGCACTGTAGAAAGGATCCTTATACAAACATACAAATATATCAGCCAAGTAAAAGTACTTGTATTAAAAAGTATTGCTGTAGCAATTTCTGTGGAGTCTTTGTTTTATAATACTGATTATCTGATGTACTACTACAATCCTATTACAATGAAAAAAACAACAACTAAGTGGTGTTCACACTGGACGCGTTCTATGTCCATATGCACATTTTCTGAATTAATGTTCTATGTAAACATGAGATAGCCTGATTTTTTGACGGCTGCGATTGGTCTCACTGTTTTTTAGCATCTTGCGCCATGATCACCACGTTTTTGTGACAGCATGTCAAGTTTGTGCACTGACTACTGATGCTGTGATGCAATGTTGCAGTATGGTTGCAAAAAGGTTCACGAAATTTAGGTTAAGGCAACGTTGGGGGGACGTTATGGGAACTATTTTACAAAGGTTCTGTTTTTGTAAATAACACTTTCCTGGCAAACCAAAAAAATAAAATAATTAAATCTCTGCTTAAAGCTATCTTTCAACATTAAAGCGCATCCTGTGTGAACAGCCCCCAACAAGTCATAACAAAAACAGGATATCAACATTTAGTATGTAAGGTGCACAGACTACTACAGTATGCAGTCTCCCTTTTCGAAAATGTACCATGATAGTCATAGTTTCCAGCAAAATATATGTTATTTTAACCATAATTTCTACTACTACAAAACAAAACAAAAAATACATTTTGATAACTCGATATAGTCGCCAATATTGTCATCAAAATGAGAAATTAAACAAAATGACAGAAACATTTGAAAAGCTTCATTCAATATTCGAGGAAGATGTTCATTTGTTATGGTTTTCCAGTGGTTATAATAACAGTAGTCACTAAGGTATTTTGGAAACTTTGGATACCATGGTGATTTTTTGGAAAGGGATAATTAACAGATTAGATATTAGAATGTTTACACTCAAGACGTGTTCTGTTTGTTCCACAAAAACAAGATGGTGAGGGACAGGGACAGATGGAGCAGTCACAATGGAGGGTTTCTCATAAACAGCTGAAATCACTTTAAATTGACTTACAGAAGCATAGCTTATGCACAGAGAGTACCTGAGGGAGAGGGTTGTCCCTTCACAACACCATTCTTCGTTCTCTCCTCGAAGTTCATCACCTCTTTATAGATGAGCTCTGAGCACAGAGACAAGAGGAGAAAGGGAGAAGAACATCTTACTCGAATCAACTCCAATTTAGGTTCATTTGAAACATCAGTAAACAAGGTCTGATAAGGGTAAGAATAAGAATTACTTGTTTTAGACAAACACATGCTGAAGGAGTCAAGCTGGTTGGGTACAGCGCTGAGAGTCCACAAGAAGGACATTTTATAGTCAACTGTTAGTCAACTATAACATATAGTCAACTATATGTTTTAATTAGGGCTGTCAATCGATTAAAATTTTTAATCAAATTAATTACATGATGTCCCGATCAATTAATCGTGATTAATCGCATTTAATCGCATATACAAATATTTGCTGAGAAAGCCCCTCATATAACAATAATTCAATATATAATGATGAAATAATTATACATAGTTAACTTTAAATATTAAAAAATTCATTCAAAATAAAATTAAATCATTCATTGGCATACAGTTCACAGCAATCCATTTCGCAAGCAAATTTGTTAATCAGTTTGAGATTTATTATGAGGGCTTGTTTAAGGACCCATCAATTTCAACAAGCATCAGATATGCTTGTGTAGCGTCTCTGATGCGTTGCATCATGAACATACATTTTTAGGTCACTGTGTCAAGTTAAATATAGTTTAATACTTAGAACACGTCTTTAGATCGCTTAGTTCGAATTTGCGCTCCATCAAGTGTTTTGAACGCAAGAACGTAACGCATGTTTGTGTTCTGCTGCTGAAGGTTGTTTTGTTCACTGTATAAACTGTGCATTGCCATACAGATGAAGTTTCACTTACTGCCCCCTGGAGTAAACAGGTGGTACTACAAACTTGTATTTCTCAGGAATCTTCCTTATTACAATCCACAGATTGTATTGCGATTAATTGCGTAAATTTTTTAACGAGTTATTTTTTATCAAATGAATCGCACTGAATTAATGTGTTAAATCGACAGCCCTAGTTTTAATTAAGTTATGCCGAAATATCATCTCGAAGACGGTACAGATAGTCGATAAGTTCAAAGTATTCTTTTGTCCCTTCTTTGATCAAAATGTTAAACTATGGTATAACTGATATAGTTTCGGTGCTTTTATGTGAGTTATGTCATGTCATGTCATGTCTACATGCAGAAAGATCCAAACGAAGGCCTACCTTTCCATTCATCAATCGAATGTTCCCTCTCATCCAGCTGTTTATCATAGATCTGTGGAGGAGGCTGAGACAGAGAGAGAGAGAGAGAGAGAGAGAGAGAGAGAGAGAGATTTAAATCTCTAATAAACTTGTAGATATTTTGTCTTTCTATAGTGTTAACTGCAAATTGCGTCTCAATTTAGAATATATCTGCTCTTGCAGAATTCCTTATTTGATGAAAGACCTCTAATCTTGTGTGTAATATTATCAGAAAGCTGCACTACATATGAAAAATAAGGGCCAGATTAAACATTTATGTATACTTTATCAATGTTTTGGGGAACATTCATAAATACACTTTGTAAGTATTATATTGTTATTGTAATGAACATCTATAACATTAAATATAACAAATGCTGTAATGTAAAGTCTTAGCACCATCTGCACATGCAGTTGACAAATGAACAATTAAGAACTTTGCAGTAAATAAGGATCAAACAGCAGCATTATTAGGACAGAAGAGAAGATGTTATTCTGCACGACTGTGATGTTTAGGACGGGTTAAGACAAACACGTGAGATATAATTTGTGGAGAGATGCTGCGTTTCAGTACCAGGACAGCATTTTAGGCATCATGTATGCATTTCAATATTAAATCAAAAATCAACGTGTCTGGGCATCAGAGGTGCATTTGATTTGAATGCACTTGTGATGAAAAAAAGTGCTGTCTACTGTAGGTAGGAAGCTCATTAGTGTTTTGAGAGATGGATGGATGGATGGATGGTAGATAGATAGAATGATGATGGATGGATGGAAGGGTGGATAAATGCATGGATGGATGGTGGGTGGATGATAGATAGATAGATAGATAGATAGATAGATAGATAGATAGATAGATAGATAGATAGATAGATAGATAGATAGATAGATAGATAGATAGATAGATAGATAGATGGATGGAAGGGTGGATAAATGGATGGAAGGGTGGGTGGGTGGGTGGGTGGATGGATGGATAAATGCATGGATGGATGGTGGGTGGAGATAGATAGATAGATAGATAGATAGATAGATAGATAGATAGATAGATAGATAGATAGATAGATAGATAGATAGATAGATAGATGGATGGATGGAAGGGTGGATAAATGCATGGATGGATGGTGGGTGGATGGATGGATGGATAAATGCATGGATGGATGGTGGGTGGAGATAGATAGATAGATAGATAGATAGATAGATAGATAGATAGATAGATAGATAGATAGATAGATAGATAGATAGATGGATGGAAGGGTGGATAAATGCATGGATGGATGGTGGGTGAATGATAGATAGATGGATGGATGGATGGATGGTGGGTGGATGAATGATGGATGGATGCATGGATGGATAGATGATAGATAGATAGATAGATAGATAGATAGATAGATAGATAGATAGATAGATAGATAGATAGATAGATAGATAGATAGATAGATAGATAGATGGATGGATGGATGGATGGATGGATGGATGGAAGGGTGGATAAATGCATGGATGGATGGTGGGTGGATGATAGATAGAGAGATAGATAGAGAGATGGATGGAAGGGTGGATAAATGCATGGATGGATGGTGGGTGGGTGAGTGGGTGGGTGGATGGATGGATAAATGTATGGATGGATGGTGGGTGGATGATAGATAGATGGATGGATGGATGGATGGATGGATGGATGGATGGATGGATGAATGCATGGATGGATGGATGGATGGATGGATGGAAAGGTGGAAGGGTGGGTGGATAAATGCATGGATGGATGGATGGATGGATGGATGGATAGATAGATGGATGGAAAGGTGGAAGGGTGGGTGGATAAATGCATGGTGGGTGGGTGGATGGATGGATGGATGGATGGATGGATGGATGGATGGATGGATAGATAGATGGATGGAAAGGTGGAAGGGTGGGTGGATAAATGCATGGTGGGTGGGTGGATGGATGGATGGATGGATGGATGGATGGATGGATGGATGGATGGATGGATGGATGGATGGATAGATAGATGGATGGAAAGTTGGAAGGGTGGGTGGATAAATGCATGGTGGGTGGATGGATGGATGGATGGATGGATGGATGGATGGATGGATGGATGGATGATAGATATACTATATGTTATTGGCACATTGTACAATATTAGTACACAGTACTAACACTCAAACACATACACATACATTCATCCAATAAATCCTTCCAAATTCCAGGCCAAATCTTTAATGTGGCCTCCTGTTTTTTTTGTTTTTTTTTAGGGTACGTGTTACAAAGAGATCTGGGGGGGAAAGTAAATATGTGTTGAAATGAGCAGGTTTCCTAAGTGTAGAACATTTTTTTGATTTACCATAGATATGTGCTGATTCCTGGCCTTCATCAGAGAAAGAGAAACACCAAGAGAAGGAGACAAGAATCACACTAATCAGGAAGATGCTCATGTATTATTAAAACAAACTGTTTGCCATTGAAATTTAGATTTGCTATCATATCGCTACCATATTGTAAGCATGTTTGGTTCATATTTTGATCAATGGATAAGTGTTATTTCACATACAGTAAATGACATCTGTTAACAATATGAGCTATGCAAATAATCAAATATATACATACTGTAAATCTAAACTAGGACCTTACTGCACACATTACATGTTTTGAACGTTTTGATCCCTACTGACTAAAAATTTACATTTTGCAAATTGCATGCAATTGTGCTCTTAAAAATGAGCAGTTTTTCAAAAGGCGACATGATGTGAATAGAATCCAAGGTAAACTTTAGAAATCTTCATCAAAGAACAGGACAACCTTCAGCTATTCTCACTCCTTTCTGTGTCCTCTCACACTGATGAAGGTCTCCAGAATCAACCCACGAACACTTCCTTAACAACCCAACTAAATAGCACTAGATAGTAGCCTAAACATGATCTATAAAATTGAAGATCTCATCTGAATATGTCAGTGGACAGTATATAGGGCTGATCACTTTAAAGCTTCATTTATATAATAGAAGAAGCCAAACTTTTTACTCACGGACAAACTAAAGCACTTTGGGTGAACGAACCCGTGGTTATACTACGTGCAACCTCTTTATAAAATGTGATTGTTGAGGAAAATAAATAAATAAAACAACAACCATGATTGGTTTGTTTTCACCGACTAGCTGAGTTCTTCTGGGTCAAGAATCAGTCAAATACTGTTTGCACATACAGTATGTCATACCATCTTCATAGCTGTTTGTGAATGTAAAAACGTCTGCAAAGTTTCAAAAACCAAAGTGCATGACAAATGGAGTTATTGACTCCCAAAAGAAAGAACCGATTCTGAACACCTGAAACGAGTCGTTATTAATTCCAGAATTACTTCCTGTGCTAACCTACATCATTTGGTAACAAAAACCCGCCTCTGGTCTTCATTGGCAGCTCGCGAACAGCTTTGACCCGCCCTCAAACACTACACTAAGCGGTAGACCAATCACAACAGACTAGGATATCTGACCAATCAGAGCAGAGTAGGTTCTCTGAAAGGAGGAGTTTAGAATGAATGCTTTAGAACAGATAATTGAACGAGTCATTTTTGACACTGGTAAAAAAAAAAAAAGGTAATGCTAAAAGTTAAATATTAAAGTGTTTTTTTGAACTTGGATTCATGTAAATCTATTTTTTGAGACCTTTAAAACAAATTTAGGCACGTTTAAAAACCATAATAGGTGCTCTTTAATATTCCCTACAATTGTATATGTACGAATCATATGCAGTCTAAAGGACTGTGGTTATTTATATAATAATTATTATATTAGTAGATACCATGTGACTCCTTTGTTTTTCCTTGTTTATATTTTTAAAGCATTATAAAGTGAATCTGGACTTTATATGTGTTAAACGATCATGTCTTGTGCATGCAGTCTTTATATGTACAGCAGGGTTTAACCATGGATTTAACAAATACAAAATATTTGTCCTGCATAAAGTGAGATTTTGTCCTATATATATATATACATATTCGATGAAATCAGGTTTAATGATCCTAAAACAAATAAAAATGATTTAATTCACAAATGACACTACCTTCATTTAAGAAAAGTTGTTTTTCTTCTAATGTACAATCATTTATAGCTTTTTTCTCTGCGCATGAATGCAGCAAGCGATGTCGGAAGATGTTATCTGCAACCACTAATCTAGTATAATTTTTTTTTTACGTTTCACTTCTCGTTAAGGTGTGGATTTGGCTTTGGGAAACTGACCAGCAGTCATGAGCCACTTTATCCCAAAGCAGAAATCGAAAGCTGGTCGATTAAGTGAGATAATTCCGCAATGAAATTCTCTATGCGAGAGCCGAAATCTTTACTAATCAAATGCAATAGAGGTATGTAATAGGTATGCAAATTAGGACACACTGATCTGTAAGATCATACATGTTTATTGGTTTTGTGTGTGTTTGCCGGGATTCAAGGCAAAATGCTTTGCCAATATACAGTACTATTAAGCTTACATATTCAATAGAGGGTGTTGTCGTCTTCATTAATCCTTAGTTAACATTAAGACACGTACATGCAGGAGTTATAATGCCCAGCTTCTTTACTTGCATCTTTTTAGAACACCTCACCAGATTGGCCACAAGCCATACAACAGTGGGTCATACCAACTACATGAACTATAGGGGTGTGCTGGTCAGAACCATTCACTGCATATGCTACATCCCCCTTCTTAAGCTTTTAAACAGAGTATTAATCAGACATAAAACAAGGACAGTATGCTGACAACATTACCAGTGTATGAAATAAACGTTTGCTATGAACAAGCAATAGTTACACTAATCTAGCATACTTAAGTAAGCACATAATCCTCGAACCGTGCCGGTTGTCTGACGATACGTCCGGCTCTTGTGCATTCTGGTCGCTGCACACTTCTTTCCACATCTTGAGGAGGCTCATTTGGAACAGGATTTGAAACAGTGTCTTTGCTCAAATCATTCTCAGTGTCCATGGAACAGTGAGGTTGTGAGCCATGTTTGCTTGACCTGTCAGGCCTGAGATGACGTCTGTTCCTGCGGTAGACTGTGCCCGCTGGTGTGACAACATCGTATGAACGGGGCTCTTCTCGGGCACTGACAACTGTAGCTGGTTTCCATGTATTTCTGATTCTCATATATACTCTCTGTCCCCCCTTGAAGGCTGGAAGTGGGGCTGCTGTTCTATCGTACCATCTTTTTTGCTGTGATTGAAGATGCTGCAGCTTCCTGGATGTGTTTAGGTATAGAAGGTTGCAGAACAGTTTTGCTGGCCGGTAAAGTAGAATGTAAGACTCTGCCCATAAGGATCTGGGCTGGGGAGTGCTGGAGACCAGTGACAGGAGTGTTGCGGAGAGTCAATAAAGCCAGATGAGGGTCAGTGCCAGACTGAGCAGCAGCTTTCAGCATAGATTTGACAGTCTTTACGGCTCGCTCTGCCATGCCGTTGGACTGAGGGAAATTGGGGCTGGAGTGTGTGATGTTGAAACCCCAGTCATGAGCAAATCGAGCCATTTCAGCACTGGCAAAGGGTACATGATCTGCAATCAGGATCTCAGGCACACCATGTCTTGCAAACACTGCTTTGAACTGTGCTATTAGAGAGGCTGACGTTTTGTCTGGCAGCTGTAAGACTTCTGGGTATTTAGAAAAATAGTCCACAATCAGAAGAAATGAACGTCCTTGAAAGTCAAAAATGTCAGCAGCTATCTTCTGCCAGGGTCCCTTTGGAACTGGATGTGAGATAAGTGGCTCCTATTGATTTTCAGGGCGACTCTCTTGACAGAAACTACAGACTTCTACCATGTGACATACGGCTTCAGTGAGTCCTGGCCAGTAGAAACATGATCTGGCGTGTGCTAGAGACCGCTGTATACCCTGATGTGCCGCATGAAGTCGTTTCAGCACTTCTTGTCGCAGTGCTGCGAGGGATAATGATGCGATCATCTTTCAAGAGTAGCTCATCATCTATGCTAATAGTGTGTCTGACTGGCCAGTAAGCTTGAGCAGCCAGTGGGACATTTTTCTTTCTGTCCGGCCATCCTCGCTCATGTAACTGCCGTATCAGTTGAATCTCAGCATCTGACTGTGTGGCTTGTTGGATCATGTGCATGATGTTACCACCAAGTGATTCTCCATTCATTGCATAGATGACTTTCTCTTCGCTCAGGTCTAGACTCTCTGTTGTATCAGACTGAATGTATGCTCTGGACAGCGCGTCAGCGATATGCATCTGGTTGCCTGGAGTGTAAACAATGTGGATGTCATACCTTTGCAGCTGGAGCAGCATTCTTTGAAGGCGTGCTGGTGCTGCGCCTATGGGTTTAGAGAATATCACCTCAAGTGGTTTGTGATCAGACTGAACCCTAACAGGCACACCGTAAACATACTGGTGGAATTTTCTCAGAGCAAACACTATGGCCAGTAGCTCTTTTCTATCTGGGCATAGTTCTTTTCAGCCACAGATAGCGCTCTCGAAGCATATGCAATTGGTTGCTGTTTCTGCATTAGAGCAGCCCCCAAGCCATCTTTTGAGGCATCTGCCTGCACTTCAATAGGCTGCTTTGGGTCAAAATGTCCAAGAACAGGTGCAGTTGCTATGGCTGTTCTGAGTTTTTCAAGTGCTAACTGCTGTTCAGGATGCCATTGCCAGTCTATGTCTTTCCTTAGCAACAGCCTAAGAGGTACAGTGAGGGTGGCTTCATTGGGAATGTATTGCGACAGGTAGCGTGTCATACCTAGCAGACGCTGAAGGGCTTTTCTGTCAGTGGGAGGGGAAAATTGCAATATTGCCGAAACCTTCGATTCATCAGGCTTCACTCCCTCAGCGGTGATAACGTGGCCTAGGTAAGTCAACCTCATTGACCATATACTGCAATTTGTCTTTGTTGAATTTCACATTTAGACTCAGCTCTGTTCATCACTTTCTCTAGGATGTCATCATGCTCCGCTTTGGTGGATGCCGCTATGATCATGTCGTCAGCCACCATGAAAACACCTTCAATGTCCCCAAAGCTTTCTGAGTTCAAGCTGAAATACCTCACTCGCTGACTTTATACCAAAAGGCATGCGATGGAAACGGTATCTGCCCCACGGCGTGTTGAAAGCACAGAGATCTGCTGACTCCTCATCTAGTTGAATCTGCCAGTAGCCATCCTTCTCATCCAGGATGGTGAACAACTTTTTGCCAGCTAGCTTACTCCGTATGTCCTCCAGAGTGGGAATATTGTAGTGCTGGCGGAGTATGGCCTTGTTTAGGTCTCTGGGATCCAGGCAGACTCTCAGTGCACCGTTTTTTTTTTTTTGTAATGCAGAGACTGCTCACCCATGCAGTAGGTTTAGATACTTTGCTTATGACACACCTTTTTTCCAAATCATCAAGTGTTTAATTCAGTCGGTCATGAACTGCATACGGTATCTTCCTGCAGCCGTGTATTACTGGAGGAATGGAAGGGTCAGTGTGAATATGGTGCAATCCAGGAAACTGGCCCAAACCTTGAAATACTGATGCATAGCGGCTGAGGAGCTCAGTTTTTGTGGCGGGTGATGACGGTGTGAGAGCGTCTACTTTTCTTATAAGGTCCAACTGCACACATGCCTGTCTCCTAGGGCTATATCTGATGCTGTAGTCACAAAGAACATCATGTCAGTTGTTTTATTTTTAGCCTGCACATGGAGTTTAACAACACCTTCTGGTTTGATGCGGGTGCCTCCATACGACACGAGCACTGTGTTTGTTTTTGGATGTTCACAGGAACCTGAAGCTGATCAATGATTTTCTTTGGAATGACGTTTGCTTCAGCACCTGTGTCAAGCTTGAAGTTTACAACAATGCCTGCCATACTCAGCTTTGTGTGCCAGCCTGTATCTGACGTGTTTGAGTGAACTACCGTACCCACAAACAGTGTGTCTATCCCAGAAATTTCGGCATCTATATTGAGCGCGTCCATTTTGGCTTTAGATTTGCACACAAGTGCGAAGTGGTTCTTTTTGCCACATTTTTTGCACACTTCATTATAGGCAGGGCACTGCCTTGGCATGTGAATGCGTCCGCATTTGCCAAAATATTTTGAATGTGCCCTAGTTGGCGCTGTCACTTGTTGGTGCACTGCTGATTTGTTTGATCTCCATTTAGGCTGAGAACCATTTTTGGCGACGGCATGCACAAATTGCGTTTCTGATGATGCTGCCATAGCTGTGACTTGCGCCCTCGTGACTTCTTTAGCTCTGCACATGTCAATGGCTTTTGACAGGGTTAACTCAGATATAGACAGCAGTCGTTCACGAAGGCCAGAGTCTGTTATGCTGAAAACTATTTTGTCTCGTATCATGAGATCTTCAGTTTCTCCAAATTCACATGTGTGTGCTTTGTTTCTTAGCTCCGTGAGAAATTTATCTATGCCTGCTTGCTCAAAGAATGTGTGAGCCCAGAACTGATGTCGTTCAAAGACAGTATTCTTCCGCAGAGCACAGTATTTTCGCAGTGCTGCGAGGACCTCTGATAATTTTTTATCTCGTGGATCCTCGTATTCGATCTCGAGCGAGTTATAAATGTCTAGCGCCTCTTCTCCTATGCTATGCAGCAGTACAGCGATTTTTCTCATCTCAGATTTATCCACTAAAGCTGAGGCAGTAAGATACAAGTTAAATCTTTGTTCCCACTTACGCCAATTTTCAGCCAAGTTCCCGTCAGTGACAAAGGTGATGGCGGATCGAAGCATTTCCATTTTGTCCGTCTCGTTGTCTTGTTAGCTCGTAGGGCTCGTTAGGATAATCCAGCGGTGCTGCAGTTCGACACTGTTTTTGTTTTGTTTTTTAAGTTACCCGCACCACGGTGATCTTCAGTCACAAGTTGATGTGCGCGGTGTTATTCAGGAGATACATCCGACTTCTGACAACATGTTGTCGTCTTCATTAATCCTTAGTTAACATTAAGACACGTACAGTTATAATGCCCAGCTTCTTTACTTGCATCTTTTTAGAACACCTCACCAGATTGGCCACAAGCCATACAACAGTGGGTCATACCAACTACATGAACTATAGGGGTGTGCTGGTCAGAACCATTCACTGCATATACTACAGAGGGCGCTCTCACATTCGCAACCCCGCAGAACTGGACTGGCAGCTAATAGGCAGCTGCAATAACATGATGGCAAAACAACAAGATACATTACTTATCTATTAATTTATTATCGAATAGTAGTGTAGCTGTCACGAACCCCGCTCCTCTGCCCCATCTCCGCGTTCGTGAGCACGCACACATGCCTCCACGAAGCGCTGCTTCTCGCTTCCGCTTCCTCGCTCCGCCCCTTGAGCTCGTGACGCTCTGTTTCCTCCTCGCGAGCTCACACGCTCGTTCTGCTATTACGAGCTCTCGTTCAGTAAACTCTCCCCCTCTGACGCACATGCTGGCTTCTCACGCGCTTCCAATCTGCCAGAACATTATGACCACTTGCACTCACGCGCGCTTCTCGTCCCCACACATTAGTAACACCTGCACTCGTCTCGTCACCTTCATTGTTCACCTGCACTCGTCTCGTCACCTGTCATTGTTTACACCTGCACTCGCCCCTATAAATACACTATCCTTCCGTTTGAATCCGTTGGTTATTGTATTGTATTGTGTTTAGTTTCCCGTACCTTTGCCCTGCTAGTCCCGTCTAGTTTTGCCCCTGCTAGTCCCGTCTAGTTTTGCCCCTGCTAGTCTCATCTAGTCCTGACCTCCCTACTCGTCACCTCTTAGCTTGCCAACTCGTCCCCCTGTCCGCGTTCCCACTTGTCCCTAGTTGTTAACTGTTTTCCCGTCCTCGCCCTCTTTGTACTTTGATTCCCCGGCTTTTTCCCCTACGCTTCCCACGACTACTCTTCACTGGATTTGCCCCTTGTTTGTACCTTCGCCTGCTTTTATTTACAATAAAGCAGTTTTCCATCATTGTGACTGTCTCTACTTGTGTGTGTGTGTGTCGGGTTACAGTAGCCTACTAGCTAACCTTTTGCTGCTCTACCATGTTCGCGTAGCACATCCTCATGCTCTCACTCTGGCAATGTGACGTGTACAATTCCAAAAGGAACATTTGCTAATTCTCACGATCTCTCCACACTCCCTTTCTTCGTTCTTATAGCTTTGATTAATACTTTGCATTTATTGAGGTTATAAGGTTTGCAACTTCACTAAAACAATGTTAAAGCTCTATAACCTCAGGCATATTGCTTATTTAGCAGATTCCCAAACCAGCATATCACGAAGCACATTCTGGGTTGAGCAAGAGGCAATGAGCGGCCAGAGAGAGCGGAACGGAACACTCCACGCTCGCTCCGCTCACATGCTCTGGTGTGGACTCAGCAGAGGCTGCCAGATCAGAATAAACAGTTGACAGATGGCCTAGGCGCACTAATCAACATCACTGAGAGAATTAGGGAGAGCTGTACTCACTGCCTCCACCTCAGCCGGGTCATACCACACATTAATGTAGGGGTGCTGCAGGGCCTCGTCCACTGATATCCGCTTAGCGGGATCAATGATCAACATCTTCGACAGCAGGTCTCTGGCCTGACTAGCTGTAAAACACATGAAGGCAGAGGTTAGAGAGGCCAAACACATATTTACTTATAGCTATCTAAATTGGAACATACCATAGACTTCTATTGTTTTTAAATTTACATTTATGCATTTGGCAGACGCTTTTATCCAAAGCAACTTACAGAGCCCTTATTACAGGGACAATCCCCCTGGAGCAATCTGGAGTTAAGTGCCTTGCTCAAGGACACAATGGTGGTGGCTGTGGGGCTTGAACCAGCGACCTTCTGATTACCAGATTACCAGTTATGTGCTTAGACCACTACACCTGCAGACTGAATTACTCTTCAGAATAACAGGCATTGATAAATTGTGCTCAATAATTGGGTCCATTTTGATTTGGTGTTGAAAAGTTTGAAGCATTTAGTGCTATTCAGATGACGCAATCATTATATTCAATCATCTATTTTGGGTCGCTCTTTTACAAGGGCACATTCTGATTCCTGCTCATCTTAGCTTGCACTCTAACCTTTCCTTCCCTCTCTTCCTTTCCACCTCAGTACACCCTCACTTGCTCTATAAATAGCCCTATACAGTCAGAGCTACTCTCACTCTTTCACAGCATCATCCCATCTCTCTCCGCTCTCTCTTCCACCGGCTGGACCACTTCAAAATGGCTGATGTCAAATTTCTGCAGATCTCTACGACTCCCTCTCTTTCCCTTTCCCTCTGTCTGACTCAATTTGACTCAATTCATTTTGTAATTTTAATGTGATTTATTTCATTTAAATCGGAGCAACAGTGAAAAGAAATGAAAAAAAGAAAAGTAAAACCGCAATAGTGCAAAATAAAAATATATAAATAAAATAACATAAATAAAAACATTAAATAAATAGAAAATTATAAATAAATTAGTGGAAATTAAAATAATTAAAAATAAAATAATAGTTAATAAAGTAAATTAGTAATATTACAAATAATGTAATAATAATAATACTCAAATATAATAATAATAAAAATAAAAAAAAAGTATTGTCAAGATACGAATAGGGCAAAAACAATTCCACATGCGATGCTATATGAATGTACACTATCTTAAAAATCATCTAAAGACCAGGGTTGGGAGGATTACTTTTGAAATGTATTACACTACAGATTACAGATATAAAATGTAATTTGTAACATGTTCCATTAGATTACTCAAGGTCAGTATCATATTCAAAATACTTTGGATTACTTCTTCAGCACTGGTAGATTTGTTCACTTGTTTTGACTATAAAAACTCTGGACAGGTAATCTAGCATACCGGGCATTTTCCCGGTGGGCAGACGCACTTTGGGGCCGATCAGGGGTGGACTGGAACCGAGCGGGCCGGTGGGTCGGTTGCGAAACGTGCAGAATTCGCCGCGATAAGCTAAAATGAGCCGCCATGTTATGCAGAACGGACCACAAAATGGCACCGCGATATGCCAAAAAGGACAGCGAAATAAAAGGCATGTACTTAGTAATGGAAAGGATGTCACTATACAAAAAATAAAAAAGGCATATGAAATATAATTTGTTATATAATTATATAAACAATACATTTGAACATACATCATAGAAAATGAATCCATTAAATGTATTTATTTATACTTTTATTTATTATGCTTTATATATATATTATTTAAAATCATAAGCTTTAGCTTTGGTGATGGTACCATGGTAAATTCATGGTATCATATATAGTAATACCATAGTACTGGATAATTACCATATATATACAATATGGAATTTACATTAAACTGTAATACTTTAAAACTTTAGTTACACGTTTTAAAAAGTGACTGTGAACTGTGATGATATCATGGTAAAGTCATGGTATCAAATGGTAATACCATGGTACTGCACAATTACCATATGTACAATATTGCATTTACATGATACTGTAAGGTAATTCTAAGAATACCGTTTTGAGTCAACTTACCTTTGAGTTTGTTGTGCTCCGAATCGGCAGGGAACAGGCAATCAGGGAAGAGTTTTGGGAAGGTCAGGCCGGCGTATTTTGGTCTGTTCTCCACATAGTTGCGCACCGTTGGCTGCAGCTTCTTCATGAACTCTGGAGAAGGCGTGCCAAGCTGCTCTATAACCTTATTCCATTGGTCTATATCTGTTTGAGGGTTTAGTCATGGAAAAAATGCCTACAGACTAGGAAACATTATATAAAGTATGATTTGTTTTTCCATTTTAATTGTGCTCCAGGGTAATAAAGACTAAATCACTAAAGCACTCTGAGGGTTTAAATTTGGCCCTGAGTGGGAAAAAAATCTGATCAGATAAGAAACTTGTATACACAAGCTATGGGAAAATGGTGTCGGATTAGAGGATGCAAAAATATCAACTAGCCATTAATTTAATTAAATATGTGAACTGTCAGATGATTCATATATATGTGTAGGTCCCTTGTCCATTCAAGTTATACAAGCATAAGAAGTATCAGTACGTACAGTATGTATCAGTGTCTATGCAAACGTTAACTACAATTTACATGAACATTGATCAGATCACATTGTAATTGATAACATAGAGAAGAGGAAATTATTATATTCTGAAAACATAAAAAAAATCACTTTGGTAGCCGTCTTGAAATACAGTGTGTATTTCTATTGTAACATTCCATGCAACATATGTCACACAAAATTGCCTATTACTGTAAACAAACAATCAAGCAAAACAAACAAAGACAGTGAGATGTCTGATTGATATTTAACCACTGAACATTTTTTTTTCATTGTGGACAAGGTCATTCAAACAAACCAGCAATTACCTAAACTGTAGAGAGCATAAACAATTATTCAACATTCTTGAATAAGGGAATGGTTTATGGCAGATGGGTTTGAGTTGGCCAAAGTAAATGGACCCTGAAGATATTAAGAGCTGTCTCTCTGGGTGCCTAGCAACAGAGGGGGAATAGATGTTGTCATGGCAGCCCAGCTGGCCTTGGGGAGTCAAATGACTGGTTTTGTTCCCCAGGCATCCTATGATTCCAACAAACAGGGGTCCTGGTTCAACGTGCCGGGGCCAAAAGAACAGCATTACATCATCCTACAGCAACAGCCCCAAAACACAAAAACACCCCGTAACTCTCTCTCGGTCTCACCATCACACATTTAAGAAAGCCAAACAACCATTTAAGTCTGCCTGGTGGGGTTCTTTCTCAAACAGCATCCAATATGGATTTAATTCTATTTGTGAGACTCAAAATAAAAATACGACATTTCATCTTGATTATTTGATGTGTACCTACACGCAAAAGTAGATATATTTTATGCTTTCCCATTTCCTTACAAATTCCATTTTTATGTTTCCCTTTAAAATACATAATGTTATTCATATTTTCAATGTAAATCCCAAAATTACTACAACAGTTTATAATTATTTATAAAATATAATTATTTTAATGAAAAATATAATTACTCATTTAATCATTTATCTATTATTTATAAATATAATGTAATAATACCAATATATATATATATTTTATATTATATTATATTATAATATATGTTATTATATTACTGTCATGACGACTTTTATTATTATTACTTTTAAGCCTATTTAATTGTATAAACTGACAGTGGTGGTTTGTTCTACGTTCCCACAGCTTTAGTCTAGTAACGATAACAGTGACCGCATATTTTCTGGTGGTTTCCTTTATACATTTAATATGGAGTTATTTTCAGGTTAGTATCAGAAGCAGTCAATGACAGGGGTCTTATTTGATATTGATGTAAGGGAATGATCTCTCAACCTGAATGAAAAGATCAGAGAGGAGCAGAGACAGGGCGAACATAAGGGAAGGATACGGTCTGTGCCCGGAAACAGCACTGACCCTCTTATTACTTCCCCAAAGATACAGCCTACAGACCACATGTCCACTGTAGACCACACACACACACACACACACACACACACACGCACACACAACATATATCACATTAAAGAATGCACATGCTGTACATCTGAATAGAAATGCTCTGTTCCAAAACCTAGTGAGCTGTCTTGATTTGTAATTACCTTAGGAACAGTCTTTGTGTTGACAGCACATCTATGATGCCTTAAAAATGCTGTCTAAGTAGGTAGCTCACTAGGCTTTGAAACAGAGCTAATATGTAACTCTTGGTTCAGATTTGACAGCCTGTAAAAAAATGTGACTTGTGGGTCCTGACAGCAGAGGGTGAATTTTTAGGACACCTGACATATTCCCCATTATAAAACATTATCCATCAACTCCTGAAATCTCACTTATGAGCTCACTTTGGTTTACTGAGGTAATACAATCCTTCACCTTCATGTATTCAATATTAGAATTCATCATAAAGCAGTGCGATCCTTAGAGCCTTCTATATTAACAATCTAAAACAGGTTAGCAGAATGTGATACAAAAACATCCAGGGCAAATTTCGCCAAAGCCTAAAACTTGGGCGCGTAAAAGGCGCAAAAACAAAGTATGCCAAATAGTTTAACTAACAGCTTTAGTGTTTGCTTTAGGCTTTTGTAAATTGGCCCCTTTAAATGTTAACTACAGCTATTGATGTGACAGCACAGCATAGAAGTTCATTTAAGCATGTGTTCATGAATTTAAAAAAGACCCAAATAAGCTAGCTTGGTCTTCAGATCAATACCTTAATTGCCAGTAGGAGAATAGAGAACAGGTTGAGCTGAGCAATGCAAACTGGGTAATAGTTTGGCACCATTCCCGTGTAACTAATGAGTATACAGAGACTAAATGAAACTTTAATCATTTCTGCTTTAGATTTAACCAGATTTCAGAAAAACACTCAACTTTTGAGGTCATTGTAGGGAATTCAGAGGAAACATGCAATGAAAGGTCTGTTGTGCTTTTGGAAATATCTTAAGAGTAGTATGTCATAAATCTGACTTATGGAGCTCCAGAACAAATCCTTTTTCCCACTGAAATGTGGAGGAAGGTATGGTGAATAATTACTTTATTCACTTCAGGCATGCTCTACCTCAAAATTAGCTTGCTATTGAAATCAGATGATGCGAGACTGATGCGAGCCCTGAATATCCTGAACACTAATTTTGATATTTTTATCTAGACTTTGAAGTATCCTTTGCTCTATCTCTGAGAAGTGAATGACAAACTGTGAAAACTTCTTTCAATTAATGTTTAGGGATTATCAAATTTCAGTGGTGAGGATACAACGCAAGTTCCCCACAATCCACGCAAAAACACAAACATGTTAAGCTCCAGACATATTAATGAATTAAATCCTCAATATTCACAAATAAAGAAAGGAAACCAAAGACAGGTTACAGAGACCAGTGTTGGGGAGGCCACTTTGAAACGGTTTCTTCCCAAGCTACGTGTAACTCATAACTTGAAGTAGTTCAACCAATTCTATATAACTGGGTTGAAATACAGTGATAAACAGCAATTAACTAAATATTTAATTATTAAAAAGAAGGCAAAGTCCCTTTAATTCTTTTGTGGGGCTCAAGTTTATTAGGGAATCATTTATGTGAACAAGTTCATTTACATGAACCGTCTGACCAAAACAAATCACTGAATTGAATTGAGATTCAGATTTTTCAGCATTACATACGTGAAAGAGAGAATGGTTTAGGTGAGTGTGATTGATTCCTCCCCTTCATTGCTGCACTCGCAATACATTGTCCCAAATGTACCATTTTGTGACACTACACCGCTAGTTCTTGGAAAAAGTAGCTTGTTACAAGCTACACTATTGTAAAAAATTGCAAAAATTACTAACTTGTTATCTTTTAGCTAGGGGGCGGCTGTGGCTCAGGTGGTAGAGCGGGTCGACCACTAATTGCAGAGTTGGCAGTTTGATTCCCGGCCCATATGACTCCACATGCTGAAGTGTCCTTGGGCAAGACACTGAACCCCAAGTTGCTCCCAATGGCAGGCTAAAACCTTGCTTGGCAGCTCTGCCGCCATTGGTGTATGAGTGTGAATGGGACACAGAGTAAAGTGCTTTAGTAACCTCTAAGGTTAAAAAAAGCTGCTATATAAGTGCAGACCATTTACCAATAGGTCCCTTGGGTAGCCAATCAACTTGCATCCTTGCTCTTGGCCTAACATCCATAATTCTTTACTCATTAAAAAGGTTTTACTCCTTAAGAAATGATTTGTAATTTTGAATCATATAAAATCATGAGCACTCACTTGAGATGAGGACTCTTGTCATATCAGTAACCTAATAAAAGCTGTTTTATTCTACATAGGGCAGGGGAGCCCTCATGGGGGCTGCCATTTTAGAATCACATGCCCAGCTGAATACTAATACTGAATATTACTCTTAATCTCAGTAACCTTCTTGTTATTGGACACTTTCACGATTGGATTAAATGAATCACGGCTGGTTGTGAATAATTAATTTCTACAATGGCATCTGTAAATGAAAACAATTGATTTTGAATGAACCATGAGGTGTCACTGTAAGTCCAAGATGGCACAAACGTTACTGAGTGCACCTTTAAATTTGCTCAGTTTGCATGTAAGCCGGTTTCACTGCAGCACCCTGTGAGAGTTTTCTCTAAAACCCTCCACCACCCCAGCTCCACAGGTCTAGATATAATTGATGGGGTATTAATGGTATTAATGAGTTAACAAGCAGAAATTACAGCCAGGTAAAGGTTCAACTTGTTAATTTTCATTATAGGCAGTGAGAAAGGGAGACTTGGCTCAAAACAAAATACAACAAACAAAACAAAATGTTGGAACCAGAGAAGTATCCGCACAGTAAAAGTGTTGCGAGGCATAGAGATAAAAATGTGGTAGAGATAGATCAAATGTTAGAGGTTTTGTAAAAATATGGCAGTAATTTAGTAGTTTAGTCTTTAGCCTGAACAGATGAATACTGGTTCAGTCTGGTCTCACATTAACTATAATTGATGCTATTGCTAATTTCTTATTGGCTAATGAAATAATCATTTATGAAGGATACAATCTCTGCCAGGGAAAAGGATTTTGTGACGCACCATTTCTCCCATGATGCAACCAACTGACCAAATATCCACTGCAGGCACAGAAGCAGTAGGAGAGAGAGTCAAAGAAAGAAAAAAGAAGTTAGCATTAGCACAAATACATTGTTAGAGATGGAAGGAGAAAGAGAGATCTATGTCCGCTTCCACAACAGTTTGGATCAAAGTCCGAGCATGGGGACAGACATCGAAGGACAGTTTGTGACAGGAAATCCATAGATTGACCTCTCTGTTTCAAACTCTCATAGCAACAATAAGACTTTGACCCTTAGTGTATTAATTGAAGACATTGCACGCTGTTAGTGTTTCAACCAATTAAGAAGAGGTTAGCAGGAAAACTAAGTTGAAGTCATTGTTAAGTGTCTAGTCCTCGAACCCAAAAAACCTAGCATTTAATTTACCCAATTTGGTTCTTCCATTATAACACAGACTTTACAAGTGATGTTTCGCTCATTCGTCATTTTGAGCAAATGAGCCAATGAGCTGTAGTTTGAAGCATAAGACTGATTTGGTGGCTTTTCATGCCTTTAAAGACTGATTATAGCATGAGCCAATAACATTTGAGTGTGGGCTGTGAGTCAGCATATCATTGGTACAACTCCCAAATATGAACAAATATGTCCCTTCACTGAACTAGTCGAGTTGGTCATTTGCGTCTGAACGAAATGAGATGTCTCGTTCATGAACGAACTGAATATACTGGTAAACTTGTTTGCGAATGAAATGAACAACTCAGTTATCTCGTCCTTGAATGAGAAAGTGCTAAATGACTGAACGAGAGAGGAGGCAAGACGTTCGTTCAGTTCGCCGTGTGAGTCAATCGTGTTCAACAAAGAGATAAATGGGTGAAATGCACTAAAACAAGTTTGCATGCACAAGCCATAATTCCCAATTTAAGAATGTGTGAAATGACTGAAGACGTACAGTTAAAATGACATGAATTATGGGTGGAAATGTTGTGCTTTGATGCACAGTGTAAGATATTATTAGGCTTTTCTTGAACTTTTTATCTGTCTTGGTAAAAATCCAGCAATTGAAAAATATATTGAAAAAAGAACTGCCATTTGTGGCGAAAACATTTGGTGTTTTAACTCTATTTTTAAAGTGTCTTCAAACATTTTTAGACATTCAAATTCCATTTGTGTTGCTTTGTCCTGGTTTTAAAGACTAACTATAGCGTGAGCCAATAGCATTCAAGAGTGGGCTGTGAATGAGCATATCATTGGTTTGACCCACTGAACGAATACACCCCTTCCCTGAACTAGTCGATCATGAGGTTCGTGAGCAAACTGAATGTACTGGTAAACTGCTATTGAAACTTTATTATTTTTTAGGTTATTTTTAATTTTTTTTGTATAGCTTGATAAAAAGTCATGCTCAGCAGTTCACAATATGATAGATCTGCTATGTTGTCATTTGTGCGGAAACTCTTATGAAGCTTAAACACTTTTTTAGAAGAATTAAAGCCACACAAATCTTAATAACGGATAATTAGACTTGTTCTTGTAGTGAATGACTGCTTATGGTTCAAAGCAATCACTTATAAGATTGTAATTTGCCGCCATCTGCAGGCACAAAGGCGTAACTTGAAGAAATGGTCAATGAACAAATCAATGAACGAATCTGAACAAATCTTTTTGGTGAACGGAATCAAAAGCATATCAAGTCATTGAACTGCCTCAAAATCACCAACACTAATATCAACAAAGCAGACATTTTCACTCCATGAATTTTCCAATTTTTCGATTATGTTGGGGTAGGAGAATATTGAAGGGATTTTTAGTTTTTTAAATAGATTACGTCAAAGCCCACCAAACCACTATTTTGCAGCTTGCTATTGCTTGTCGGTTTGCTAGTCAGTGGCTAGTGGTATTCAGGGAGGTACAATCTAATTCTAGAGAGCCTTTTGTAGGAAACGCTGCAAACAAAATGGGTCATCAATATTATGTTCCATTTTCCCTGAAAATGAATGCAAATCTACTAAATGTTTGATTTGTCAACCTTTAAAATTACACTGGTATATAGATTACCTCAAAGCTAACAAACACGGGATAGAAGCCACAAAATAATGATTTCATGAGGTTTTTAAAACCCAAAATCTGAGAGATGAGAATTGATTTCAGTATTATATTACATATAAATGGTGTTTCCAGTTTTCATGCAGGCCCGGGATTGGTTTACCATTCTCTTTGTATCCCATTCCCAGGATGACCTCTGGAGCCCTGTAGTACCGCGTCACCACGTAGGGTGTCATCATAAAGCTAGTGCCAGCGGTCCTTGCCAGCCCAAAGTCCAAGATCTTCAACGTACAGTCGGATTTTACCACGATATTGCTAGGTTTCAGATCCTAAAAGGGGAAATTGGGGTCATGGTGAGATTTTATTAATTTAGCATATCCAATACTTTCATGTGAAATTAGGTTTTTGTGATTAAGTAACTGAAGTCCAGATGCACAGAGCTACACTTTTAAAGGGATAGTTCACCCAAAAATGAAAATTATCTCATCATTTACTGACCCGCATGCCATCCCAGATGTGTGTGACTTTCTTTCTTCTGCAGAACAGAAATTAAGATTTTTAAAAGAATATTTCAGCTCAGTAGGTCCATACAATGCAAGTGAATGGGTGCCAGAATTGTGAGGCTCCAAAAAGAATATAAAGGAAACATAAATGTAATCTATAAGACTCCAGTGGTTAAATGAATGTCTTTAATAGTGAAATGATGGTGTGGGTGAGAAACATATCAATATTTAAGACCTATTTTGCTCCCTGCCCAGTAGGAAGAATGTGAATCACCAAAAACACAAGAAGAATGTGAAAGTGGATACTGACTGAGCGGGGAGGAAAATATATAATAAAAAAGGACTTCTCACCCACACCTATCATATAATTTCTGAAGACATGGATTAAACCACTAGAGTCTTATGGATTATTTTTATGATGGTTTATGTGATTTCTGGCGCTTCAAAATTGTGGCACCCATTCACTTGCATTGTATGTATCAAAAGTGCTGAGAAATTCTTCATTTGAGTTCAACAGAAGAAAGTCATACACATCTGGGATGGCATCGAATTTTCATTTTTGGGTGAACTATTCCTTTAACTATTAGCAAAAGATCGGGCCCAATTTGTATCTTATTCTGGCCAAGAACAGCCCACCTAGGGGCCGTTCAGGCTTAACTCGTTCTTGTCCATGAAAAAAAACTAGACACAAAGAATAAAACAAACGCTGTTGTCTCGAGAAACATTTTTTAACAGTTGAAGTTCATTTTTACTTGATCCGCAGTTTTAAAAATGTGGCGCTCCTGCACAAAATGCTAAAAACACAGCAAGATGGTCAAGGACGTCCATCTGGCGCATGTTTAAATGGGTAAACAATTGAAAAAGGGTGCAGACGAATGCAAAAACGCACTGTACAGATGTTGCACAGATGTTTCTTACCCTGTGGATGATGCCGGCTGAGTGCAGGTGTTTGATTCCACATAACATCTGATAGAGCAGGTAGGACATCCTCTCATGATCCAGTTCCATCTGAATCACCTGGCAGAGGTTTGCGTCCATCAGCTCCATCACCAGGTAACTGGCAGACAGAAAAGGATAAAGAATGTGACCATTCTGTTATAAAGTTTTTAACGAATTATTTCACAGGCTAAACTGATGCTCTGTTGTCTGGTAGCTGTGACTCTCTGTATCTCTGTCCCTTTGATTCTTTTTCATTTTTTCATTTTTCAATTACATGCCTGCATTCATGCCTTCATAATGGACAACAGATGCACATTTTGATCGATGTGGTCTTTATGACCTCTTATACTGAGAAAATACTTGCCGACTGATTACCGTCAACAAGTTGTGATGATACTAACAGTCAGTTTTGTGCTATTGAATGCACACAGGCCATATCTACGCAGTTTATGGATCAAATGTTGCATCTGCAATTTGTTTTCACTTTATAAAATTGCCCAACAGAGAGCTGAATCTCCACCAATCATATGAAGATTCACTTAATGACATTTTTCAAATGTACGATACACAAAAATTATATATTTTTTCACCCCTTTTATAGACAGTAGAGATGAAATGGGAAATTTTGGGGGGGGGGAAAAGAGGAAAGGGATCAGGAATCATTGTGGCCAGATTCTGTTACGCGACAGACGAGGAGTGAAGATCTACGTGCAGCTTTATTGAAAATAACAAGACAAACAAGACTGGAACAAACAAAACATCCACGAGAGGAAACAAAAGATATAAACAAGGGAAAACATCCACGAAGGGCTCAGGCAGGAACACATACCAGAATCTACAAGACATTAACATTACATTTACACTTAACAACCGACTACGAATGGTGAAACAACAGGGTTTAAAAACACAAGGATAATGAATAAACGACACACAGGTGAGAACAATGGATGACTGCTGGCAGTGATGAGGGCAGGGATTTATGGGAAGTGTAGTCCGGAATGACAAGTGAGAAACACAGGGCAGACAACAGGGGATCGTGACATAACCCCCCCTCAAAGGAGCGAATTCTAGACGCTCCTAAAAAAAAAACTAAAAAACACAATAACAAAAACAAAATCGTCCAAGGAGTGAAGGGGGGGGACAGGCAGACCAAGGAGGGCACAAGGGGCAAACAGACAGTCCAAGGGGGGCACAAGGGCCAAACAGACAGTCCAAGGGGGCACAAGGGCCAAACAGACAGTCCAAGGGGGCACAAGGAGCAGACAGGCAGTCCAAGGGGCCACAAGACGGGGACTGGGTCAGGAGGCCCGGGAGGTGGCCACAGAACCACAGCCATGGAGAACTCCGAGGGCGGAGCCGTGGAAGGCGGAGTCATGGAAGATTCAGGTGGCGGAGCCATGGAGAGCGGAGCCGTGGAAGACTCTGGTGGGACGGTCGAGGCTACAGGCGCTGGCTCTGGGACGGTCGAGGCTACAGGCGGTGGCTCTGGGACGGTCGAGGCTACAGGCGCTGGCTCTGGGACGGTCGAGGCTACAGGCGGTGGCTCTGGGACGGTCGAGGCTACAGGCGCTGGCTCTGGGACGGTCGAGGCTACAGGCGCTGGCTCTGAGACGGTCGAGGCTACAGGCGCTGGTTCGCTGACCGTGGCATGCGTGAGCTCTGGTTCACTGAACGTGGATGTTTCATTTGTTCCCTGTGTTTTCAGTTTACCCTGTTCATCTTTTGTTTTTCCATTAAAAAACTGCATGTAGATCCTCACTCCTCATCTGGTTCGTTACAGATTCAAACCAATGACTCCCTGAACCTGAGCACCACAGCTTGACACTTAAGTTAACCACTATACCACAGATCTGACCAATATGCACTTTAAAATGCACCTTTAAACTAGGATGTCAAAAGTTGTATAGTGGCAAAAAGAAATCGTGATTGGTTTTAACAAAAATCTTAAGCTTATGTATGCTTGTGTAAAGCATAAACCCAGAAAACTTTCCATCCATCCTCAGAGCTACAAATGATCCGGCTTTGAGCGAGAAGACATTTCATACTCAAAGTATCGATTCTGCTCTAGATTAAGTCCGCACAGTGTGAAGAATAAATTAAGCCATGGGCGGCATTGGATTCAAACATCAGGGACCAATTGGAGAGCACGTACATAAAAGACTGCAGGTGACAGATCATCCCCGCTTTGCAACATTTCAGCGGGTGTAGCGGGACTCTCTTTAGGCTCACCACAGTGTATGCAATAATTAACGTAATATATCATAAATCAGCCTACTGTAGCAGACTATGCATTATTTTTTTAAACATATTTATACAGTTATTACATATAATTTTTCAACAACACTAACATTATTAATAATGATTATTCAAATGCATGCACCGTTCAGCAATAAATGCCCCATTCTCTAAGTAAATGGATTTTATTTACAACGCTCAATTATTTTTTTTGCACATTTCTTTGGTGTAGCTAGTGCCATAGCAATTTCACACTGCTGCTTTAACATGATGTAATCATTTGCATTCATGCCAGCTAAGTTCCCAAATGTTACTTACACATCTTGGAAATCCTCTAAAGACTTCTGTGGTGTGAAGACATTTAATAAGCTGATGATCTGCAGGAGAAAACAGTAGAACTTTATTAAGTCATACAATTTTACTAAAATGAGACATCCTTGATGATTAATTACTGATTTGCTATCACACATAGGTAAACTTTACCCACATTTATTTTCTTCGAAAAGAGACTGAAATATCCATAAAAGAGCAATTTAGAGTCAATGAGAGGTGAAAATAAAAGAAGAACAACATTTGTATTTCTGTCACGTCCCAGCTGTCCTTTATAACCCGAGTCTCAGAGACTCAGAGAGAGAGAGAGAGAGAGAGAGAGGTTTCCACCCCTCACTCTCTCTTCATTTGTCATTCATTATATCCTATTATATTTCTTTGGGCATTTTCAAGGGATATTAATCCAGCAGGCTGAACCAGTTGAATCACAAATAGCATGAAACAGTTGAAAGCTTTTACTATTTCTCATCTGATCAAAAAGATCAGAAGACTTCCTGAGATTTTTATGGAATTTAACGGAGGGTTTGGTTCTCCCACTTTTTGTCCCACAGGAAACCATTCTTAGTTAGCAACATTTGTGCTAACTAAGTGAAGTGAGAAATATTGTTATTTGCCACTCACGTTTTTGTGATTGACACATTTCATAAGCACCAGCTCCCTGTATGCTCTCTTAGCATGCGTCTGATTCTGAAAGGGCCTGCTGAGTTTCTTAATCGCCACATTTCTGTCCAGAACGGCATCGTATCCAGCACTGTGCATAAAGAGAGAGAGATTAATATTAATGTGTTGCATAAAATGTGTTAATGAGAACACATTGGGAGTATGATATACATGAAGTATTATCCACAAAAAGAGCTCAGAATAGAATTCATGACATACCACATGTATAATACATAAAACCATCTACCCATTGCCCCCAAAAAAGTTACCTCTCAAGATATTTCAAAGTGCTTTTTAACTTTGATGCAGCAATCAATTTGTACTTAATCAAACCAAATTGTGCAACATCTTTCTGTGTAATCCATTACTGAGTTGAATTCAGCAGAGTTACATACTGTAACTAACAGTAATTCTGTCACATACAGAGTCATAAAGACTGCATTAACACTGTGGCCAGTGTATTCCTGAAGAATAACTCTTATGAGACAATTCTTTTAAATTTATAGTGCAAAATACACGGCACGATCATTGTAGTCTGATTCATGAACGAATGACTCTTAATTTAATTTCTTAAAAGGGACAATACATATTAATGAACATTTTCACAAATGTAAATATGTCAGATTATAGCCTTAGGCTAATTTCCATCTGCAGACCCTCTGGCAGGTTGATGTTACACACAGAAATTAATAAATACATACCAATACACTATACACAGACTATATACAGAAAAACAAGGACAAGAGCAGTGATCACAACATGTTAGAACAGACAGTAACAACAAGAGTGGACAACAAAAGACATATAGAAAATTGGAAATTATCGACTATATTGCACAAACCACAATTTTGCACATATCCTGACTAACCTGATATTGCACTGACCCGCATTACACTGAGCCCTGTTGCACAACCCATATTATACTGACTCTTATTGCATAACCCATAGACTCTTCTAAATCGATTCTTTTAAATCTATAGCGAGAAACACATAGAGTGATTATTGTAGTATGATTGCATGATGATATGAACGAATAACTCTAATGAGTTGGTCCTTTTAAAACAATAGCGTGAAACACTCAGCGTGGCCAGTGTAGTCCGATTCCTGAACGATTAACTCTTATGAGTCAATCCTTTTAAATCTATGGAG
Organism: Xyrauchen texanus; assembly: GCF_025860055.1. Classification (NCBI taxonomy): domain Eukaryota; kingdom Metazoa; phylum Chordata; class Actinopteri; order Cypriniformes; family Catostomidae; genus Xyrauchen; species Xyrauchen texanus. The sequence goes on along the minus strand of NC_068306.1, from coordinate 9,229,843 downwards.
CGAAACACACAACGCGACCAGTGTAGTCCGATTCCTGAATGAATAACTCTTATGAGTCAATCCTTTTAAATCTATGGAGCGAAACACACAACGCGACCAGTGTAGTCCGATTCCTGAATGAATAACTCTTATGAGTCGATTCTTTTAAATCTATGGAGCGAAACACACAACGCGACCAGTGTAGTCCGATTCCTGAATGATTAACTCTTATGAGTCAATCCTTTTAAATCTATGGAGCGAAACACACAGCACGATCACTGTTGTCCAATTCATGAACTAATAAATCTTATGAGTCTGTCCTTATAAATCTATAGTGTCGAAAAACACAACGCGACCAATGTAGTCTGATTCCTGAACAAATAACTCTCATGAGCCGATCCTTTTAAATCTAGAGTGCGAAAAACTCAGCGTGACCAGTGTATTCCAACTCATGAATGAATAAATCTTATGAGTCTGTCTTTATAAATCTATAGTGCGAAACACACAACGTGACCAGTGTAGTCCGATTCCTGAATGATTAACTCTTATGAGTCGATTCTTTTAAATCTATAGCGCAAAATACACAGCGCGACCATTGTAGTCTGATTCATGAACGAATAACTCTTATGAGTTGATTCTTTTAAATCAATAGTGTGAAACCAAAGTCTTTCTAGCAAGTCAGTCCACTGTCGGCCATCTTTGGAATGCTCTCGGAAGGCTATTTCCAGTCATGACAGTGCAGCTTCTATCTACTTGAATGGGGTAAAGACTGGAATCTCAAAAATGGTTGGTCTTATTAACTTATTTCAAATTAGCAATCAAATTTGATAATACTGGAATCATAAATTGTTTTCTTTACCTCATCTTACGCTAAAAAAACGTTGACTGTTGAGCGATAGAGCTTCTTGGTTGGGCGTTCCAATTTCTCCCATTCATACAAGTGGCCCGTCTCTGCTAAATAGACTAGAGGTGAAACACAGCACGACCTGTCTAGTCCGATTCCTGAACGAATAACACTTATGAGTCGATTCTATTAAACCTATATTGCGAAACACAGCATGACCAATGTAGTCCAAATCATGAACAAATTACAGTTATGAGTCGATTATTTTAAATCTATAGCGCAAAACACACTACACGAGCAGTTTAGTCCGATTTATGAACGATTAAGTCCTGGTCCTTTTAAATCTATAGGTGTGAAACACACAGCGTGACCATTGAAGTCCAATTCATGAATCTATAACGCTTATGAGCTGGTTCCTGATCAGCTTGACCAGTGCAATCCGATTCCTGAACAAATGACTCCTATGAGCCGGATCTTTTGAATCTACAGCACAAAACACACAGCGTTACTAGTGTTATGTGATTCCCAAACAAATTACTCTAATGAGTCGGTTATTTTCAGTGAATCAAAAATACTTCAGCAAAGAGAGAGAGAGAGAGACTTTGGCATCAGGAAACCATTCACTGACTGGTCACTGATTCTCAGCATGGAGGAGGCGGAGTTTGACTCAAATGCTATCCCCCTCAGCTTGGCAGAAAAACAGCCCAGATAATGCAGCAGGCAGCAGTACAGCCGTCAGTCAAAAGCAATATATTTTTACGATCAAAACAGGTACAGAAAAGGGACATAGTGGAGGGGTACAAAACAAGTTTTTAGGAGTGGCTAGGAAAAACCATACATACAGACCCTAATACATGCAGGCAGGCATCCACACAAACACACATGCACAATGAAAGCATTTTGAGACTAAGCAAAATCAATCAAATTTCTTGGAACTATAATAACCACTGTTTTTATTTACTTATTTTAAACAAAATAAGATAACAATTTATAGTGAGCAGACAGGCCATTATCGAAGCGCACAGCACAATAGATTGTAAAGACCTTTATTTATTATTATTATTTTGGAATGGAGAGCCGATGTGTCCATGGAAACTGTGGAATGCTTCTGAGAGCTTTTGGCTAATGGCAGCCATAGAAACCCATTTGTGTGAAAGATGAAGTCATGGCTGTTTCTCGGGGTGGTTGATGCTTTATAGTATTACTCTTCAAGAGTCCTGACCACAGGCAACTGTCACAATTTGAAGACAGCATTTCATCTACTTTAATGGCATAAAAGCCTGCTATACACAGATGAATAATACCTGATAAGGGATCCATATTGACAGACACCATATTACAAATTATTAATATAATTAGTACAAAATCATTTTACACTTAAAGAACAATCTATAGTTGCACAAATAATTTCATTGAGAGTTCCCATAGCAGCCTTGTGTATGCCAGTAAATTATATTAATATTGATGTAATCATAGTAACACTCACTCTGCTGTAACAACTCATAATTACTAATAATAAATACAACATACTTTTCCTTTAAACGAATTAATGAATACATCCAGCGACTAAAACACAAAACATTGTATGCCCAAACCAAATCCAAAAGAAGTGGATGACAGAGTCACTGACAGCCATTGCAGAGTTTAATGACAGCTTGTGCAATTAACTTGACACCAAGTTAATCAATGTGTTCAGCCTCCCAACCATCCTATCAACTTGTTTTTGTACTGATCAATTCTTCTTGGGCCTATGTGAAGAAATGACAGAGCTTTTGTGCATGAGATTGTCCTTGTCTTGCAATAGACATTTAAATGAAGGCACTTCAAACTTTTAGCTACAACTGGATGTCTAAGAATCGGAAGAATGTTCAGAAATTAATACTAGCACAATGCTTACTGCCTATTGCATAGGATTTACTGTCTACTGCCCACTATTTTTATTAGAAACGGTATGTGAGAGAGTAAGCAGTATGCATTGACAAATATCCCTAATTGTTGTAAGTACATTGTTTTCACAAGAACTCATTTTAATTCAGAAAATGGCATGCAGTTAATCTCAGAAATAGTAATATAGTTATTTATTTATTTATTTACTTATTGTGAAACGTCAAATAATGATGTCTACCAAAAAGTAGATTTAAAAAATTGTATTAATACACAAAATGTGCATACTGTGAACAGCACATAATGCATAGTGCATACTGCAGAAATAGTACAAGTAGTATGATAGTATGGCCTTTTATACCCTCACTGTGAGGACAGATTTGTCACAGCACTCCTTTATTTTCTGTGAATAAAATCGACATGCAATGCCTCTATGGGATGACAGATTGCTTGAACAGTCACCAGCACTAATGCTACCCACAGTGAAACACAAAGAAAAAAACATATTTCTTTTGGAACGTTTTTCAATGTGCCCATTGAGTATGGCACCATTCTTTTGCTTTTTGACAAAATGTCTCTGGATCGCATAATGGATTATAGAATACAGAATTTGGTGTGGTGCTTTGCATATGTTATTCATGTTGTAGTACATTGCATATGTCTACAATGTTGTTACAATTACTGTTTGCTCTCTATGCATTTATCCAGTACGTACCTATGTGTATAAATATATATATATATATATATATATATACTGTATACATACAGTACATTCTTGGCACACACCTTCTAACCCAATGTGCAATATAGGAAAGTTTTCTTCAAGACACTCATTTACTGGGAGTGTGTACAGTCAGGGGACAGACGTGTGTGTGTGTGTGTGTGTGTGTGTGTGTGTGTGTGTGTGTGTGTGTGTGTGTGTGTGTGTGTGTGTGTGTGTGTGAGCGTGTATTTATCACTTTGTGGGGACCAAATGTCCCCATAAGGATAGTAAAACCCGAAATTTTTGACCTTGTGGGGACATTTTGTCGGTCCCCATGAGGGAAAACAGCTTATAAATCATACTAAATGATGTTTTTGAAAATGTAAAAATGCAGAAAGTTTTCTGTGAGGGTTAGGTTTAGGGGTAGGGTTAGGTTTAGGGGATAGAATATAAAGTTTGGACAGTATAAAAACCATTATGTCTATGGAAAGTCCCCATAAAACATGGAAACACAACATGTGTGTGTGTGTGTGTGTGTGTGTGTGTGTGTGTGTGTGTGTGTGTGTGTGTGTGTGTGTGTGTGTGTGCGTGCTATAATATAAATTATTAGTGACCAAACCTTTAACAGCACGACGGCTTGCCAGATGCTCACATCTCTGACAACCACTTTGCAGAAAGTAGCACTGCATCATCCAAATATTCAGCATTTAACTTTTCCATATAAACATTAGATTTAATGGATGATAACCCTACTAAATTTTTTAAACCAGCCTAAGATTATTTACTAGTCTTAGCTGGTTTAAACTGGTCTAGCTGCCAAAGATGAATTTTCACAATGTCTCTGAAACATCCAAATCTGATCTTTTTATCTATCAAATATTGGAAATCCTCAAAGTTGCAGTTTGGTACAACCATTTTTGTTGGCTACATTTTTTAAATGCATTTTAGGCTTCTATGTTTTTAAACAGTTGTACCAAAATAGACCATTGCAAACATTGTAACTGTGTATAAACATTGTGTGCTTGCTGGTAAAGCTAACAAGCTAAAGCTAACAGACCGTTTCCATGTTCTTTATTCCTCTGCAGTTTCATCAGGCTCTGTGGAAGACATGTGACTTTGCACAGTCCAGTTAAACTGTCCTTCTTTTCGCTCTCTCTCTCTCTCTCTCTCTCTCTCTCTCTCTGATGTGGGGAATAATGTGGCATTTGTTAGGCTAATACAGCTGCCATATTACATCATGTGACTGCTGCTGAGGAGAGGTAGCTACAGTAAATTAGATTGGGACTGTCCGTCCAGCAGGCAGCATGGTTACTGCAGCCAGCGAACCAGCCAGAACACATCAACAACATTATTAGCAGTCCGCTCCCGCTTCCACTGCCTGCTTCGCTGCCTTTGGAACTGACATACAAACAAAGAGGAACGGTGGAAAAAAGGGAGGCCCTGGTCGAATGACAGCTAGACCTTGATATGAAGGAGATCTTCAAAGGAGCCCTCACCCATTTGTATCTGTAGATCGCCTTGGCATTTTCATTGTAAAGATCACGGGGTTTGGTTTTGAGAAGCACAATGTTCTTTTCTAAAGAGAGCTTGGGAAGCTGATTTTGGATCCAAATTAGCTGACGTCTTCTGAGCACTGCAATCCATCACACAGCCTGTCTCCCAAGAATCACTCTTAAAATGTAAAGCCTTAATCAGAAAGATCATTCAAACAATATTATGTCAACTAGACTAGAACATTTTAATGATGCATGGGCATGCATATCTTGCCGGGTGTTGCGGGTGCTTGCAAGGTGTTTCTAAGCATTTGCTGCATTCTGAATGGCTGTCAGCATGCTAGTATGCAGTTGCTAGGGGGTTCTGGGTGGTTACAAGCTGCTTACTGGCCTATGCCAAAGGAGCCTCTAAGTCTCTATGATATTCTGGTCCCAAGATATGGCTTGGGTCCCTCGTACAATGTAAGTCTGTGAGAATTTTTGCCCGATTTATCGTCTGCCAGGCTCAAAACGTAATAGTACATCTATCCTCAACAAGTTGAGCTATAGAAATAGTGCATTAGAAAGCACCAATAATAAAAACCACATATCAATGAAAAGCAGAGTAAAGCATCATGGGTACTCACCACACTATTCCCTGAGCCCCGGAACCAATGGGCTTTAGATTTTGGTACCGTTTGAGAACTGTGAAGGTGGAATCTCCTACTTCCACACTGTAGAACTGGTTGTCCACTTTGCTTTTGCTCATGTTGTAATGCTGGGCAATGTAAGACACATCAACTTGTTTTCCAAACCCCTGCATGGACAGAAAGATTTATTTTTAAGCTGATAACTCTAAGGGGACTTCAGAATATCTTTTATAAAACCTGTATACACTTCAAAAGCCCATTTAACACTGTAAAACCAGACAAATAAATGATTGCTTTTTGCTTTTTGATTGTCCTTATGGGATTCTGAAATCTAGGTCAGACCACTTTTTGGCATCCTAAACTAATTAATTAATATAATTAAATGACATATGTTATTATACATGAGTAAGGACAATGGTTCCCTACAAGAAACTGGAGTAGATAACACAACAAGGTTTTACAGCAACAAGCTAGACTTTACACAAGGATGCCAAATATATCAATTAGACCAGTGTGGGTACTGATAAATGAGAGATAACAGAAAATGTGTTTGTTGGGTCACACTTTATATTAGGTGCCTGTAACTACTACGTACAAACATAAAATACATACCATACAATACAATGTAATGTCTGTGTAACTACATGTCTTTCCTCTCACAAGATTCACATTTGTTTCTGGTGATGTTTAGGTATGGGTAGGTTTAGGAGTAGGGTTAGGTGTTAGGGTAAGTTTAACAGTGTAACTACAAATGTAATTAAATGCAGGTACTTTAAATGTAAGTACAATGCAACAACACATATGTACAAAACAAGTACATTGTATCAAATGCTTTAGCACATTGTAGTTAAAGACACCTAGAGTAATATTCTAAAACTTCTATACAACAGGTTTCGATCCTATTTGATTGGACAAGCTGTCAGTAGGTTTACATGCACAGTTACTGTATAATCAAGCTAAAACAAATTTGTTGCGTAGTCGAGCTACAGTATTCATCTGTCTGTCCAAGTATACATGACAATGCATAATCAAATTTTTAAAGGAAGGACAACAAATATGCTGGGTTAAACACCTCTATGCATGTGCAAAACACAGTTGTGGTCTGATTTATGTGTACACATGCTGGACGAAGCCAAGTTTCAATCGCATTGAATAAGTGTACATGAGCAGTTATAATTGAGCTTCTGCAGGTTTTTGCCTTGTCGAGCTAGTCTTCATCTCTCTGTCCAAGTATTAGCATAATCGAATAGCTGAAGAATGGATGTCAGCTGAGGAAGTGACGTTGACGTTTTCCTGTTGACCGTTTGTGTCATAGTAGCACATCGAAGAAGTCGGTTAACTATCTACTCAACAGCGAGACACAAACAACAGGCACAACAACTAGGGTTGCCAACTGTTCCGTAAAATGCGGGATCGCCTCGTATTTAAAGCTCAAATTATGCGTCCCGTATTGAATCAATATGGGTCACGATTTGTCTCGTATTTAAACTGGTCAGATGGTGTCATAGTGAAATCGTTCCAGATTGCTAATTTAACATTGATATAAGCTGTAAAATTTGCCTATGGTGGGAAAGGGACCGTCTGAAAAGTCCACTCATTGTGCTAAAACGTGCTAATACTGTGGAGGGTATGGTAAGGGACCGTTTGAAAAGTACACACATTGTGCTAAAACGTGCTAATACTGTGGAGGGTATGGTAAGGGACCATTTGAAAAGTACACACATTGTGCTAAAACGTGCTAATACTGTGGAGGGTATGGTAAGGGACCGTTTGAAAAGTCCACACATTGTGCTAAAACGTGCTAATACTGTGGAGGGTATGGTAAGGGACCGTTTGAAAAGTCCACACATTGTGCTAAAACGTGCTAATACTGTGGAGGGTATGGTAAGGGACCGTTCGAAAAGTCCACACATTGTGCTAAAACGTGTTAATACTGTGGAGGGTATGATAAGGGACCGTTTGAAAAGTCCACACATTGTGCTAAAACGTGCTAATACTGTGGAGGGTATGGTAAGGGACCGTTTGAAAAGTCCACACATTGTGCTAAAACGTGCTAATACTGTGGAGGGTATGGTAAGGGAACGTTTGAAAAGTCCACTCATTGTGCTAAAACGTGTTAATACTGTGGAGGGTATGATAAGGGACCGTTTGAAAAGTCCAAACATTATGCTAAAACGTGCTAATACTGTGGAGGGTATGGTAAGGGACTGTTAGAAAAGTCCACACATTGTGCTAAAACGTGCTAATACTGTGGAGGGTATGGTAAGGGACTGTTTGAAAAGTACTATTCTGACCGTGAACGAATAAGGATGCGTTTGACGCATGCCCACTACAGCTGATTTGTGATACTCTTTAGTACAGTCAATGGCTGGTGAATGCGGCGACAATGCGCACAGATGAGGACCTCGTCCGCGGGTCAAGAAAATTTGGGCCGCACTCATTCAGGTTGCGTGGACTTTGCTGATGGCGAAATTAGCATCACGTACACTGTGCAAGGAGCGATCAGCAACGCAGACATCCGATGCAGGCCTTTAGTCAATGGGCAGAATACAGACAAAAGAATGTGTCACAGGTGTAAATGGCTTACAGACTGCTGATCTGTCCAAAATGTAAATTTCTAGCATTCACCATGTGTCTCTGCGTTCCAAAAGGGATAACTCAGCCTCCGAAGGGCAGCTTGAAGGGAGAACAATCACAATACCAATGCTGTAAAATCGCTTCAAACTAAATTTCCAATAAAAAAGAATTAAAATGTGAGTTCTGAATAAACGTTATTTTTGAGCCCCGTACCTTTCAGCCCTCCGGATCTCTCACAGTGGATGGTAAAGTCTATTATAACAACACACCCTGTTTTTGTGAAATCGAACTTAAAGGCCTAATGCGATTTTAGTTTGGTTCCGTCCAGCATGCATAAACGTCAGTCAGTCTTCGTCTCTGCTTTGTGTTGTGTTCGACCAGTATGAGTTCAGTAGGTCTAAAGTGTTTACATGAGATTTAAAAAAGGATTTGAAAAAACAATTGTTGATTTAGTCCAACTGAAAATCCAAACCAAACTTTTAAAGTGCATGTAAATGTACTGAAACAGTCAGTACTCCATTTCTCTATGTTTCACTAAGTTTGTTACATAGAATTCTAATTGTGACCAACATTGTAATTGAACTTTGAGCTGGCCATATTGTGTCTGAAATGTCAATAAGTCGATATATTGTTCGACAGCTGTACTGACGTTCAGTACAAGACAGCAAAATGAATTAAACTTGAATAATAACAGCTTTGACAGGGATACAGAGGACATGAAATATGCATTTTTCAACATACACACACACATATATCAACAACTAGCAAAAATCACAAGTACCGCTTAGCACAACAATCTACAATAAGTGACTCAATTTCCACATGATTAGCTTTGAGCTGAATCCTCAAAGTCTAGGATTCCATTTAGAAATGGCACAAATTCTTGATCCAACTAATTACAATTCCAGTCCAACGGATCTAATCTATGCTTGATTGAAGATCTCAGATCTCAGACTATAATGTAGTTAAACTATCAAGGTTATTAGAGAACTTCTGCCAGTGTTAGCACAAGGGCTAGCTGTGAAATCGTCTTTCACACAGTGAATATATTTATGGCTATATCAAGGGAGGAAGCTGTCTACATAATTTCGTGAAGCTAAAACGGTTATTAAAGAGAGATGAATATGAAGAGAGAGCAATATGCCTATACAGTATATAGTGTGTGTGTGTGGGTGTGTGTGTGTGTGTGTGTGTGTGTGTGTGTGTGTGTGCATGTGCTTCATACTCTCATCATGGGAGTCAACCTTCTCTACAGTGCCCCACTATTAAACTGGCTGGGCTAATCTGAAGCTAATGAGCTAAGATTTGTGGTAATTGCTACCTTTTATTTAAACATGTAATGGGGAACATTAAATGTTTTGGTTTCAGTAACATGGTAAGACTTAAAGAGACCTGCCTACCTAGACAGAATTTCAAGGTATCATAGGTGTGCTACTAACACATAGGTTGTTCAAAACATGAATGCTTGACTCATGTTAAGCCAACCAATCTAGAGCCCACAATCAAAGGAAGATGTACATAGATCTAGAAAAACCTACATAAAACTGAAATGAGATTAAAATGATCCCTCGTGATGTCAATTCAGACACATTTAACAAAGCTTTGTTTTTCACTTCAGTCATGAACCTGAAGGACTGCACTGATTTAAGGAAATACCTCCATGCATTTTTAAAGTGATCTTAAAATGTTTTTAATGCATTATGGGAAACTGAACCCTGAATGGCTTGGAATGTTCTGAGATATTGATCCTATTAGCTGTACATCTTCCTTAAGGGCCCAGACACACTGTCACCAGATCAGCATATGTTTCAGACAGTGGAACATGAAGGGGAGAATGGAAGTGAATGAATACTCTACCTTTTAATTTACCTGAATGGAACACACACCTGACAAAAGGCAATCTTCACATCCAGAACTGGAGCACTGCAATTATAGAAGAAACGTCTATTCATAAATACCTGAAACAGAGATAAAAGACAAAGAATAGGCTATGATTTAACATTAGCATTGGTGCCCCCTAAAAATCAGATATAAATAGGTGCATGATTCCCCTATACTTACAAACATACTGTAAAAGGTCTATATTGTGTCCTCAGGACCTTTGTGTAATAACCTGATCATTCTTTTTAAGATATGCTGCTTTTGCAGATAAAGAATGCACAATATTTAAGATAAGATCATAAGAATTTTCTTTCCTAAAGATAAAATCTTTTGCTCTCTCTTCACTGAAATTGTGGTGGCAAGATCTTCGCTATGTTCCATAAAGCTCATTTCATCTCCCTAGATGTCCATGAGGCATGAACCATATGCACGAATGTCATGATTTCTCAAGATGTTTTATTTATTTGATTTTTTCAGATAATGATCTCCTGTGCTGAATGAGAGAGCGTGATATGAACCTGAGATAAACAACACATTTTCACATGTCTACCATCCCATTCGCTGTGTTAAACCCTCAGCCCTGTGCATATAACTGCTCTTGTTGCAGTGAGAATCTATGCAATAGCTCTGTGTATGTTTGTGAACAGGACAGGCATTCCAAGAATACTCAGTGTCAGCCAGAAGTCAAAGACGGGGGAGGATCTATCCAACTGGGCTAAAGGACCTTTCTTGCTGCTTTGGCAAAGTAGTAAGTATTAAAATATCTATCATAATATATATGACATTATTGGTATCAGGGTGTGTTAGTGTTTTTTGCTTTTTTATAATTATCAGTAAATGTTACAAAACAGATATCCATCAGCTAAGTTCTATTAACTGATAAAATGTTCTAATTTCAGTATTTGATTTCACTTGGTGTGAATTGTATTTAAAAAAAAAAATTGTTATCGGTATCGGTTATCTGTATTAGCCAAATCATATCGTTTATGGTACTGTTCATATCATAGCGGTTATCAGTATTGGCCATATCATATTGGGTATCATCAATTTCATATAGGCTATCGGTATCGGCCATATCAAATTGGTTATTGTATCGGTCATATTGTATCGATTTATCGTTTTGGCCATTGTATCCGTTAATGTATCACCCATATCATATCGGTTATCAGTAGTGGCCATATCATATTGGGTATCGTCAATTTCATATAGGCTATCGGTATCGGCCATATCAAATTGGTTATTGTATCGGCCATATCAAATTGGTAATCGTTTCGGCCATTATATCCGTTAACGTATCACCCATATCATATCGGTTATCAGTATTCGCCATATCATATTGGGTATAGTCAATTTCATATAGGCTATCGGTATCGGCCATATCAAATTGGTTATCGTTTCGGCCATTGTATCCGTTAACGTATCACCCATATCATATCGGTTATCAGTATTCGCCATATCATATTGGGTATAGTCAATTTCATATAGGCTATCGGTATCGGCCATATCAAATTAGTTATCGTTTCGGCCATTATATCCGTTAACGTATCACCCATATCATATCGGTTATCAGTATTCGCCATATCATATTGGGTATAGTCAATTTCATATAGGCTATCGGTATCGGCCATATCAAATTGGTTATCGTTTTGGCCATTGTATCCGTTAACGTATCACCCATATCATATCGGTTATCAGTATTTGCCATATCATATTGGGTATAGTCAATTTCATATAGGCTATCGGTATCGGCCATATCAAATTGGTTATCGTTTTGGCCATTGTATCCGTTAACGTATCACCCATATCATATCGGTTATCAGTATTGGCCATATCATATTGGGTATAGTCAATTTCATATAGGCTATCGGTATCGGCCATATCAAATTAGTTATCGTTTCGTCCATTATATCCGTTAACGTATCACCCATATCATATCGGTTATCAGTATTCGCCATATCATATTGGGTATAGTCAATTTCATATAGGCTATCGGTATCGGCCATATCAAATTAGTTATCGTTTCGGCCATTATATCCGTTAACGTATCACCCATATCATATCGGATATCAGTATTCGCCATATCATATTGGGTATAGTCAATTTCATATAGGCTATCGGTATCGGCCATATCAAATTAGTTATCGTTTCGGCCATTGTATCCGTTAACGTATCACCCATATCATATCGGTTATCAGTATTGGCCATATCATATTGGGTATCGTCAATTTCATATAGGCTATCGGTATCGGCCATATCAAATTAGTTATCGTTTCGGCCATTATATCCGTTAACGTATCACCCATATCATATCGGTTATCAGTATTCGCCATATCATATTGGGTATAGTCAATTTCATATAGGCTATCGGTATCGGCCATATCAAATTAGTTATCGTTTCGGCCATTATATCCGTTAACGTATCACCCATATCATATCGGTTATCAGTATTGGCCATATCATATTGGGTATCGTCAATTTCATATAGGCTATCGGTATCGGCCATATCAAATTGGTTATTGTATCGGTCATATCGTATCGGTTTATCATTTCGGCCATTGTATCCGTTAATGTATCACCCATATCATATCGGTTATCAGTAGTGGCCATATCATATTGGGTATCGTCAATTTCATATAGGCTATCGGTATCGGCCATATCAAATTGGTAATCGTTTCGGCCATTATATCCGTTAACGTATCACCCATATCATATCGGTTATCAGTATTGGCCATATCATATTGGGTATAGTCAATTTCATATAGGCTATCGGTATCGGCCATATCAAATTAGTTATCGTTTCGGCCATTGTATCCGTTAACGTATCACCCATATCATATTGGTTATCAGTATTTGCCATATCATATTGGGTATAGTCAATTTCATATAGGCTATCGGTATCGGCCATATCAAATTAGTTATCGTTTCGGCCATTATATCCGTTAACGTATCACCCATATCATATCGGTTATCAGTATTCGCCATATCATATTGGGTATAGTCAATTTCATATAGGCTATCGGTATCGGCCATATCAAATTAGTTATCGTTTCGGCCATTATATCCGTTAACGTATCACCCATATCATATCGGTTATCAGTATTCGCCATATCATATTGGGTATCGTCAATTTCATACAGGCTATCGGTATCGGCCATATCAAATTGGTTATTGTATCGGCCATACCGTATCGGTTTATCATTTCGGCCACTGTATCCGTTAACGTATCACCCATATCATATCGGTTATCAGTATTCGCCATATCATATTGGGTATCGTCAATTTCATATAGGCTATCGGTATCGGCCATATCAAATTAGTTATCGTTTCGGCCATTATATCCGTTAACGTATCACCCATATCATATCGGTTATCAGTATTCGCCATATCATATTGGGTATCGTCAATTTCATATAGGCTATCGGTATCGGCCATATCAAATTAGTTATCGTTTCGGCCATTATATCCGTTAACGTATCACCCATATCATATCGGTTATCAGTATTCGCCATATCATATTGGGTATCGTCAATTTCATATAGGCTATCGGTATCGGCCATATCAAATTAGTTATCGTTTGGCCATTATATCCGTTAACGTATCACCCATATCATATCGGTTATCAGTATTCGCCATATCATATTGGGTATCGTCAATTTCATATAGGCTATCGGTATCGGCCATATCAAATTGGTTATTGTATCGGCCATTATATCCGTTAACGTATCACCCATATCATATCAGTTATCAGTATTGGCCAAATCATATTGGTTACTGTATCTGCCATATTATAAATGTTATTGTATCGCCAATATTGTATCGTTTATCATATCACCCAAATCATATTGTTATCTGTATTGGCCATATCATACTGGTTATCGTATCTGCAATTTCATATTGGTTATCGTATCGGCCAAATCATATACTGTAAGTTATCAGTATCGTCCATATCATATTGGATATCAGTGTTGGCCATATAGTATCGATTATATGTATCAGCCATATTATATCGGTTATCAGTATCGGCCACATCCTATCTGGTATTTGTATTGGCCATATAATAGCTGTTATTGATTTTAACCTTCAGTTAACAATAAAAAATACAATATGTCTAATAGTGCAAGTACAATATATTATAAAGGCTAATCAGTCGGTCAACATTTGGCCATTTTGAGATTATTGACACCGAAAAAAATTAAAATCTGCCCTTGAGTAAACCTCAAGGAACATTTTTAAATGATTTAAAAGAAGGCATGTCATGACCCCTTCAAAATCATTGATGGTTTTGAGTGGCAGTGTACAGTTGTGTGTGTAAATGGTATGAGAGCTGCCTACAGCCCTGTGTGCTTGTGAAATATATGACATTAACAGTGCTGCCATGAAAGCACACACAGAGACCTGCATTGCACTGATGCTGAAGCAGGCTGCTCTAAGACAAACAGCATTATGGGATATGGTGCAGCTTTATGATATCCTTCATATTGACTAAAATGAGTCGATATGATGAGAACAACGATCCAGAGAGAAAGAATGAGAGGGAGAGCAATAATGGTTAAAATTACACCCTAAATAGCTCACATTACACTAATTTTGCTGATGTTAAATGCCTAATTATAAATGTAATTTATTTTCTTTGCCATTTGTTTGTCGTCTTCAAATAACAGTGCAGTACAGACCTGTTAACTTCTGATCAATACAGAAGGATTTTGTTCAAATCTATAGTGCAAACAGATACATTTTCATCCCAAATTTTTCTAAAATATCTCATGCAGCTGATATTCCACAATAAACATTTTGTAATCATGTGATAACATATTGTATAAGGGGGGATTCGTTTTTGCATCCGTTCGGGCTGTTTTTCAATAGTTGTTCTATATGTAAACACTTGCTAGATGTACGTCTTTGTCCGATGCGCCACATCTCGCTGTTTTATTCAGCATTTCACACAGTAGTACCTTATTTTTAGACACTGTGACAGGTTAAAAAGAACACCATTTTTAAAAATGAATTATATTTACAGTGCTGCAGCTTTTTAAGCGCAACATTACGTTTGGTCTGAATGGCTCCTCAATTACTGGTGTTATTCCGGCCAAAAGTATTATTTATTATGACTAAATCAACCTGAATGCATTATGTTTCACCATCAAAAGTAATTTGTATTTAAGGTTATATCAAGCAGAAATAGATCACAAGCAGGTTACCACTTTTAAAGTGTATCAGCGAACATCATTCCAAGGACTAAAAACGAAATGTTTTGTTTTTAAAGCAAACAATTTTGTTTTTTGTTCCAGTTCAGAAGTTCTGGAACTGTTAATAATGTTCTTTTAAAAATGACATTACGCTGCGCTATGGGCTGGGTGAAATACCAGATGCAGTGTTGCCAGATCTCACAAGAGAATCAAGCAACATGATCTGGAAAAAGAAGCCCAAAATAAGTGAAAATAAGCAATATGTTTTTTCCTGTGTGGTGGATTTATCAGCAGAGAAATCATAACAAGCAGTTAATTAACAGTTAGGTATAATTTTATTTACAAATCTGCTTCTGTGTCAAAACACATCTGTATTAATGTAGAATTTCTAACAATAATTCAGTGAAGACTTGGAAACAACTTAGAAATATACAGTACTTTTCACCTCTAATAATGTTTTCCTTGTTCCTGGATTAGCTGTGTATGTACAGTATATGTAGTATTTATACATAGTTGTTAAAAAGTCTTCATTTACAGAATTCAACATCCACAATGGCAAATAGGCAAAGAAATGTGTGATGCAGCAGTTTCATTCAGGATCAAAGCACATGGGCAATGAAGTGATGTATTTCCAAAAATGTACTGTGATACACCCTTTGGCCTTTAGTTGTAACCAGTAACCAGCATTTAAAAATACAATTTTCACTCCAGAACAATTGAAAATCACCTTGTTCTGGTTTCCGGTTATGTTCTGCTAAATTTAGTCGTTCGTTGAACCATTTTAAGTCCCTGCATCATTCACAGGTTTAGGTTAGTTATAGATTTAAAAACAGCAATGTTTTGTGAAATTTCATTTTTTTCTACACCTTTCTCCCTGTGGCAGCGGGGGCGTGGTCAAGCGCCCGTCCGGGAGAGGAAAGCGGTAAGGGCGCTTACACCTGAGCTAAATTATGCCTAACACCTGTCTCTAATTCCAGTGAGCACGAGGAGAGCGGCATAAAAGCAGACACCGAGCCTCCAGTCGGAGAGAGATAACAAGCCAACTCAGTGCGCTTGATCACTATTGTGTATTGTAAAAAGAGAATTAAAAGCTTACCTGTTGCTGAACACCTGTTCCCTGTCCTCCTTCTTGTGGGAAGTGTTACACTCCCCAATTTGGAATGCCCAATTCCCAATGTGCTCAATTCCCAAAGTCCTCGAGGTGGCATAGTGACTAGCCTCAATCCGGGTGGTGGAGGACAAATCTCAGTTGCCTCTTCGTCTGAGACGTCAATCCATGCATCCTATCATGTGGCTTGTTGAGCACGTTACCGTGGAGACCTAGCGTGTGTGGAGGCTCCACACTATTCTCCGCGGCATCCACGCACAACTCACCACGTGCCTCACCGAGAGCGAGAACCGCCCAGATTGAAGCGAGTCACAACGCCACCATGAGGACTTAGAACGCATTGGGAATTGGGCATTCCACATTGGGGAGAAAAGGGGAGGAAAAAAAGTATAAAATAAAAAATGAATTGCAAGATTTACGCTGCTAAGTACGGCGGAAATGCATCATTGCAGTCTATGAAAAAGGTCTATAGAACTCTCAAATCTAAAAAAATTTAATAAAAATACAGAAGTGATCTCAGGAGACACACAGCCATCTGAATAGAATACCCTTGCGGTTTCCATCAGATGAATAGTCCCAAGGCAGGTTGGGTTCCATCAGATTTCAGTAGTCTAAAGCCATACAAATTGAGATACAATATGCTTGAGATATTCTTATACTCATAAACAACAACAAAATGTTCATGTTTGGGTGAACTGCTCCTTAATCTGACATTATTTCACATGACCAACATGAAATTAGACATCATCAATTGCTTAGATCAACTGGGATTAATATAATCATAAACCCACTGTAGCACTGTTATTCAGTAAATATTTGACAGCTTGGTTGGGCCATGCAGAAATATTGTCCATTAAGAGGAGGGCACAGCAAGGTTATGGGTGGCAGGCTTGATGAATGAGACCAGGAACAGATCAGGAACCTTGATAAAGGAGTGATGAATTACTGAGTGCAAATATGACATTAACAGATGACAGGGTGCAGGCGCAGAGCTGGAACTCTGGCTTCCGAAGTCTACAAAAAGGGTATCTATCTATCTATCCATCCATCCATCCATCCATCCATATACAGTATATATATATATATATATATAGTATAGTCTTAGGCACATAAAATTTTTTACAAAAGTGTTTGTCTTAAGATGGTTACTTATATCCAGCTTTAGTGTCAAAAAACATTCTAAATTTGCATAAAATGTAATGCGCTATAGGAGGAGGTGGATTTTCTAGAGTTCTGCATTAGTTAAAATGCGCATTAGGTGATGGAAACAGTTTATTCGCAAAATGATGACGTGTTTTTACCATTTGTGCATGTGTTATGAGTGTGTAATAGCTTGATGTGACTGGCACAATGAAAGGACAGACCTTGGCACACAATACTTTGCACTTAGCCCTTGTCATTTGGAAGTGTTTAACCCACATCTGCTCATCAAAGTGGGTCCTTACAATCCACCAGAACAGTTTTGAGACTGCAGAGACTGGTGGCATGCAGCCATTTCAGCCCCATTACAGTATATCAAATATTACTCACTTAAAATTAGATACTTGCTCCAATGTTGCCAATAAAACTCTCCCCAAAGCAGGGGGTCATTCAGCTGCTCCATCATGACGAGGTGGCTCCTACATGAAAATGCGTATTATGTAGTGGATGGAAATGCACAACAATTCATATATTCTTAAGTCCACATTTTTTTAAATTTGCTTAAGAAATGCTATATATTCTGATGGAAACCTAGCAACAGACAATTTTGCAACAGGTGTGTCAGTTTATGGCTCTCCCCATTCATTTGTATGGTATCTGCAAACTGAGATTTGATGTTTTTGGTTTGTCCAAGCAAACCAGCCAAACTATGACCCACTTGGTATTGACATGGGTGAACATGATATTTAATAAATAATTTTAATACAATCAACCTTCAGACCTGTCAAAAGAATGATGTAAATGTGTGTGTCTACTTTAAAAAAAAAAATCTCCTTTACACAGGTGGTGGTGCGCACCAGAGGCCAATTTTGTAAAGTGTTTGGACTGCAGGAAGCATGTGTACGGCAGACATATTGACCTGAACAGACAGGTACCTTCAGAGCTACAATGAATCGAAACCCCTGAGACCCTGACAGATGGAGAATGTACATCACCACTCTACACCATCCATCTCTCTTTCTTTCTCTCTTCAACTCAATTTCATTGTTCTAACAGAGAACCTTGAGATTAATTAGTCTATTGTGTCTGCAGCTCTTGTGCTAATTAACACTGATGATTTGTCAGAGGGATCAAATGCTAATCTGCCCTGCTAATGTGGAGGACAGTGCTTAGACTAGCATCTCCAAAGCTAACACCTTCACATTCACCAAGATAAGATACTGTGTGTTCAGAGTTAAAATTTTCAGAATGTTAGGGGAAATGTGAAGTTAGTTTAATCATACAGTACATTTAAGTGTTACCCTGTTTATTAGCATTTGCTCTAGAATAGCAACCATAGTTTGACAGTGATATTTAAAGAAGACTGAACCAGATGTAAAATCACGTAAGGATCCTCATTACAGTTGTTTGTGGTATTTTTTATGAAAGAAAGCAGCTTAAGCACATTTAAAAACTACAACTACAACTAACAATTGATGTCATAAAATTGTAGCTAATTTGTCTTTGGAAATGCACAAATAAGAAATGAAAAAATCAAAAATAGCGAAATAAACGGATACAAAAATTAATAATGTCACACAAATGTATTCAAATTGACAGTCCCTCACTATGGACCTCTACTTCTGAATTAGAACCAACTCTCCATCCTTAAAATAAAATAAGACATGCTGGAGACCCTTTGAGAATCTGAAGTGATTATAACATGCAATGATATCTCCTGGGGCAGAACGTCATGTCTGCACCAATGAATCTAGAGAGGAAATATATTTGGTTTAGCCTAATGGTACTCCCTCTGTGAGCAAGCAGTCCATTTTTGTAATGTATGATTTTTTTTAAGCACCATCAAACAGAACTCACAATATTATCTGAAACACAGCTGTCACTTCTCGGCATTAATTATTGCCTGATGTCTTCATTAATTGGTGGATTTTTATGGTTTCAGCTAAAGCCTATGTCACTATGGCTGGGCTCCATTTGCATAGGCTACTTATGCACTAAAGTACGAACTTCACTGGCAATGGGAAAGTATAGTTCTGAGTTATGTAGCAAGGCAGTATGCCAATATTAGGACATACTACACCATCATAAAATGCATTATACCTCAGACACCCTAGTTGAGTACAGTTGCCTAGTAAATGACTATTCGAATGTAATTTACTTAAAATGTATAATTACTACGGCTGTCGATTTAACGCGTTAATTCAGTGCGATTAATTTGCCAACAATTAATGCAATTTAATCGCACCATAATAAGGAAGATTCCTGAGAAATTAAAGCTTGTAGTACCACCTGTTTACTCCAGAGGGCAGTAAGTGAAATTTCAGCTGTATGAGCAACGCGCAGTTTATACAGTGAAGAAAACAACCCACAGCACAGACATGCGTTACATTCTTGTATGTAGTGTAATTATTAGGGTTGTCAATCGATTAAATAAATAATTACACTACATTTAGGTTCATTGATTTAAAAATTGCTGTGCCATACATTCAGCCTTACATTCCTCACCAACCGAAAAAGTCTAAACAGAACTGTCACAAACATTTCATCCATTGTGCAAGGGGTTGTAGACAATTAGTACAAATGCAAACTTTAATAATCAACTGGAAAAAGTGCATTAGGCCTATCTCATCCAGCCCATTCTAATCTCACTTACTATTCAGAGCAGATAGTATGCAAATTATTAACATAATGGAAAACATACTTTATGCATTTAAAGAAACACAGATTTGTAAGCAGTCCCATTGCATACACTTAAATGTGCATCTTTGCGGCACTGTGGCGGTAACAAACCTCAATGCTCAATGGGCTGATAGAGATACCTTCAAATGTCTGTGCCATTAAACTAGATGTGTTTAGGTAGCTAGCTATAAACCTTTGACAGTTTAACTAACTTTAACTAACCAGCTCAGCAAGATTACCTTCAAAATGTTGTTCCAACAGTAGAGTCATTTATATGAAAGAGAAAATAGAGCCATTAAGTATAAGCTATAGTCAGAAAATACCCATTTTCTTGCCATGGGTTGCCTCTGGATTTTCCTATGGGTTTTTATAGTGGCATTTTTAGATTTTGAAGTCGTCGTGTTTATAAAAAATGGACATGCAGCTAATAACTTACCAGATAAGGTGTGTAGGTACTTGACAAAATGGAAAAACATTGTGGTCCTTATCTAGCTACTTGTTAGCAACTGTTATTAAAAACATGGCAGCTAAAAAATTCACATTTAAGGTGTGTGTAATTTATGTTGTAAAAGTATCTTCAAATAATGTTTACCACAGGCATTATTTTACTAATAAATTGAAAAACCCACAGCAAATTAGCCTTCTGGGCAGTGGCGGATTTAGGGATGGGCGAGATGGGTGGCGGTGACCCATGCCCCCGCCACCCCCTCAACAACTTTAGGGGGCGTTCTCATTTAGAATCGATCAACAACATTGAGGGGCATTTTGAACAAGCTAGAACCACTACTGCTTCTGGGTTTGCCTACAAATTGACATCATGGCTGAGCAGCCTCCGCAGCTCTACAATAGGAGAGATCGCAACGGTCAACTAGCGCATTACCACGGTAATGGTTAGTCACCATTTGCGGATACCATATGAATGAGTGAGGAGAGCCGTAAAGTGACACCTACCTGTAGCAAAATCGTCCATGACTTCTTTTTTAAAACAGTAATTTATCGTAGTATACTCCTAATACTGTTCATTCCAAAAGGATTGTTTAGTGTAAAACATGAAGATTAGCTGAAAAGCGGTCAATTCATAAAGTGATGAGCTGTTTCCTCACAAAAGAAGTTTAATCAGACATCTCCTCCATAGACATTCATTCAACAACAAAAAAACGTCGTCTTGTCTCGTTGGCAGTGTACCGCCCATACAACGTCAGTGGGAGTGCCACGTTATGTTATTTTAGGCTAAGCTTCTAGGCTGCGTACCATTACAAATTTGTGTCCCCTTCCCTCGCAAACTTCACTCCATCTCATAGACTCGGATGTACGTCACTGATTAAGTTGTGCGAGTGTCTACTACTGGCAGAAGACGTGCAATGGATTTAACTGGAACACCCTTCACCCTTGATCACTTGGAGCATGTTGAAGGCTGATGTCAAATTGTGGATTTAATTTGTGATTTTTGCACCTGAGAAAACAATGTTTTCGGAGATTGATTTCAGAGGCTTATGTATAAATCTTGTATGTTTATTTAATGTAATTTTTCATTAGGATGAATTGTTAGAAAGGATTAAATGAAAATTTTACATAACAATGACCACAGGCTATAACTGAGTGATAACCAGATAGTTTAAGGTGGTGGCGTAGTGGGCTAAAGCACATAACTGTTAATCAGAAGGTCACTGGTTCGATCCCCACAGCCACCACCATTGTGTCCTTGAGCAAGGCACTTAACTTCAGGTTGATCTGGGGGGATTGTCCCTGTAATAAGTGCACTGTAAGTCAGTTTGGATAAAAGTGTCTGACAAACTAACTACACTTCCATCATACATTAGAGTTGTGTGGGGGTGGGGTTGATTAAGCGCCATATGCTGTCACAAGTTGCATATGGGATGGAGCTGCCTGTAAGGTACATCTTGATCAAAATCGAGGGATTGAGGGTCTGTCAACAGAAACTTCCCTCGCTCAGTAAGGAAGTACGGACTTCCAAAATGGTGGTGGGGATTCCCCCGAGGGGAAGTGCTTAGGGGAATTAGCAAGTGGATGTTAGGCTCCCTACTCCTATTAGAAGGGTTCTGGAGCATCTCGTTTGACCACAGAAGAAGACAGTTTATGGTAATGCCAGCTATAGCACCCCTTGTGGCAATGCTGAGAATGC
Organism: Xyrauchen texanus; assembly: GCF_025860055.1. Lineage (NCBI taxonomy): Eukaryota > Metazoa > Chordata > Actinopteri > Cypriniformes > Catostomidae > Xyrauchen > Xyrauchen texanus. The sequence goes on along the minus strand of NC_068306.1, from coordinate 9,207,597 downwards.
AACACATACATGTGTTCTTAAAACACAACAATGCACAAAATCAAGATTGCTGTGTTAAAGACGTTTGCATTTACATACTTGTGTTGTGTACCCTAGGACTGTAAAACATTTTATGTAGTGACCATAAACAAATATAATATAATATCTAATATAAGACATCAGCTTTCCAGTCCAAGAAGAATGTTTCGGCTTTTTGATTAAACCATTCCATGTCGATACAATGAAACACAGCAAAAGGCCTCAAGCCTTGCACAGTAAAGCGGCGCTCCGAGACCCTGAGAATCAGGCACACTATAATCACATCATCGGACACTTCCATCGTGACTGATTGTTTATAGTCATTCTCAAAACACTAGATTTCCCCACTCCAGCATGTTAATGAGTGCCATTCATTTCCATTTTTTTTTTAGATACTGCTAAGATATGCACATAACTCTCATGAATATGCAGAGAGGTGAGTTAGGACATAGATATAATGCATGAAATTGGAAGCTGGATATGCTAATTACAAGGTAAAAAACAGACACTCAACCTCTCCCCTTTGAATTCACATACATCATGACTGGCTTTTTTTCCTGGAACCTATCTGTCAATCATGAGAGGTTTGCTGGGAATCCTTTGTCTGGGAAAAGCAAAACTCAGTCCTTAACTCCCTGAGTGAAATTAAGAGATGCTCTTGGAAAAGAAAGGGAGGGGTTGAGGAATTAAAAAAAAGAGAACCGATGGATAGAGTTGTTTTGTTTTTCTTTTCTTTTTTCTTGTCAGTGGGATGGTTTAAAATGGGAAAAATCAGCAATGGATGATTTTCCAATGGATGGAAAATTATTGATGTAAAACCTAAAAAATTAAATATTATAATAAGAATAAAACGTCAAATATAATTATGTTTTAGCTTAAACTGATAATGATGCAGGGCAATTTATGCACTGAAGTGTAATACTTATGGTCAAGTGTTTGTTCAAATCCCTAACCCTAATTATGATCAACAGAAATTGTAATTCTTACAAATGCAAAAAAATAAAATAAATCACACTGTGTATTATTTACAATAAAAATCTTTTAAAAAAACTGGAAATTATCCCAAATGCACAAGTGTCAAGTGCTCACTGCTGTCTAACACATTTTCTCACCTCAAGGGCATAGGAAAATCTCCAGACTTGTTATCTCAACAAAATTACCAGCCACCATGCCAACCAAACCCAGAGTGATGCATCATATCCCCACTAGTGCATGAAAAATATACACAATCAAATTATATAGATACAGTGCCTTCAAAATGCAATTTGAAACCGTGACAAGCAGTGTTGAGAAAGCAGTGTTTGAAACTTTAGCTTGCTAAGCTACAGTGGAAGTTACTCAGTTAAAAAGACAAGCAACAGTACTTGTTTGGAATAGTAAGCAATACTACTACAAGCTTCTAACAAAGAGTAGCTAACTACAGGGGCTATACAGCAAATTACATTGTCTTCTTTTAAGAGAAATGTAACAAAATTGTGTAGCATTTATGCACATAAGAATGAACTATTTGCTTTAGTTGATTTAAAGGGAAAACAAGTGTATTTTTCTTATCCCATTAGCAAATACCATTTTCATACTTTAAGCATAAACCCCACCAAATTTTGGTAGATATATACAGTACAGTATATAACAAGACTTACTATGTATATCTTTAATAATAAGCAGAATACATAAGGATGTATAGAAATGTTTATTTGTGCAGAATATATATGTTATAAATTTAATAAAAATAAATATTTTTAATTGAAAAGATAAACAATACACTATTTACAATGTAATGTCTGTATAATATTAAATTGGATAAAAGATCAGGGGCTGTGGCTCAGGTGGTAGAGTGGGTCGGCTGCTAATCGCAGGGTCGGCCCACATGACTCCACATGCCAAAGTGTCCTTGGGCAAAACACTGAACCCCAAGTTGCTCCCAATGGCAGCCTAGTGCCTTTCAGCCATTGGTGTATGAGTGTATGAGTGTGTGTGTGTGAATGGGTGATTGGGACACAGCGTAAAGCGCTTTGGTAACCTGTAAGGTTAAAAAAAAGCTCTATATAAGTGCAAACCACTTCCCATAAAAGATGCAATGAAAGTGAATGGTGACTGAGGCTAGCATCTCCATTTGTGTTCCACAGAAGAAGGTAAGTCATCCAGATTTGGAACAACATGAGGGTGAGTACATGATAACATTATTTTCATTTTAATTGAACTATCCCTTTAAATATGTGATTTAAATATATGAGATGGGGTAAAAATCAAGCAGGGAGTGAGTCAGACCTGATGATTGTCGAGTGCTGACAGTTTCATTTAACACCTCAGCTTTTCTTACCTAATGGGCCTGAATTTCAGCCTGCCTTGGGATTATTCAGCAGTTCTTCAGTCAAACTTCAATTTCCAAACACACACACACACACACGCACACAGTATATATTTCCACATTATACATTTTTTCCACCAATATTTTTCATCTCAACATGCTGACAAAGAAAAAAAAACAGACTAGTGTTCCTACATGGCTACCCATGGTATTATTTAATATCTAAATTGTTTCTCCTAGACAGCATGAGATTAAATGGAGAGCAAAGTGAGACCTTTTTCATGTCTCCGGCTAGTAATCTTTAGTAATCTCACATACAGTTTGTCTTCTCAAGAGTTTCAGAAGAGATCACAAACTGTGTTCAGATTTGCCAACATACCAAAGTCAGCGCTCAACAATTTCTCATCAAATTCTTTCAAGACCAAATAATTAGGGCTATTGTATCCGCAATAATTGTATATCTCTATACTCTTATTGATACTTAATGCAACATAACTCAAAATCCATCAAGTCTTCTGAGCTTTGTAATAGCGATAACGTTTTACAATAACAATTCACACACTGTTATGTAATCCTATCATCTGATCACTGAAGATAACAGCTGAAAAGACACCTGATTCTCAAATCCTCAAATGAACAGCATGCATAGGCCAGATTCATTGGAGTCTGAGACCTCACTGGAAAGAACCTTAATGTCCTTTGTTTACTGGTAAATTAATGGCAGACATTCCTCACTAATTACAGACTACTTGAATATTTTTCAGTCGGCTGCACAAATAGATTGCTGGAGTCCAGACACATAACTTGACTAGAGCAGTAAATTGACAAATGGTTAAGAGAGGACTGATTGTGTATCTCTATTAATCTCTCTCCATTTTGTCTCCCTAGTCTTGAGGGTGCTTTCACACTAGCACTTTTGGTGTGCACCTGATTTTGAATGACGTCAAAGTTTGGTTTGTCACACCCGGGAACCGCACCTGAGTCCACTTGAAATGGGAGGTGGTCTGGTCTCGACCCACCTGGCCTGCTCGGTTCTCCTGATGGCCAGTCCGCCCCTGATTGGCCCCAAAGTGCATCAGCCCACCGGGAAAATGCACAGTATGCAAGATTACCAGTCCAGCCCTGTTCCTGTACCCTAACATTGACCACTGACATAGAGTTACTGACAAATGCCATCTCAATTCAGACATTTTTGCATCAATTTAAATGTTTACATTTTCCTGTGCTGCTACTGATAGTGTGTTGAACGAGCAGCCTCAGGAACATAAGAAGTAACTGTGTTCACCTTGTCAAGTGTGAGCACGATTCGGAAGTTGCATTTTACCTCTAAGATGACATTTTTACTCTTAGATATAATTCCACTGACGGTTAGGTTTAGGGTTTGGGTTAGGGGTAGGGTTAATAAAATTAGCATTCCTGTTGACTGTAAAACATATTTTACAACTAAAAACGCAATGCAGACATTGGACCCCGAAATTGGAGCTCACACTTACCCATGAATTTAAAAACGCTTCCAGCTTTGGCCACTCGGGGCAGTGGTTCGAATTTCAGTAAGCACAGAGAGTTCTGTTCACTTTTTACACCAAAAGCACTATTTACCCTAATCCTGACACTTTCATTTCTCAACACAAATAACTAGTATGACGTATAGCCTACCAACATGAAAAACCCTTGTTGATGTCATTGTGTTTATGTTTTGCCAAGACTGTGGACCCAGTAGGCTACAGGAAACAAAATCTCAGTTCCAAAATCTAGCGAGCTGTCTATCTAGAAGAAAACATTAGGCATCATAGGTGTGCGTTCGATGCAAAGGCTTTTCCGAAAGGTAGGCAGCAACATTTTGCTGCCTTTTAAGATACATTGTTTAGGTCCAAAACAGACTTTACATAAGTATGTAAAATGCGAGCGCTTGGCCAACGCATTGCCAAAGTATCCTTCATAGGCCAGGCTATTCAAGACTGTTTTGCAATTTAAATAAATACCAAAATGTATCAATAAAACATTTTCACTCTAATGAAAAAAAATAAGTATATTTTACTCAATATTTGGGTGTGCTATATATTTTTATGCTCATTGGATTATGGTATAGTTATTTTAGCAACATGCTATTGTCAAACTCTATTGAAATCAAGCAAGTAGACAGCAAGACAGCTCACTAGCTTTTGGAACAGAGCTATAGTGTATATACTGTACAACATATAGGCTACGGCAGCCCAATTTAAACCATGGGAATTCTATCTTGATGTACAAATCATTTTAGAAAATGTGTTTGTTGGGTTTCTGAAGACACTGACTACTGCCCAGGCTGTAAATATACCAGCTGTAAGACATCAGTATTGTATAGAAGTGTCCAAATATGGATCCTAATCCATGCCAACCACCAACAATGCAAGAGAAAGCATTAGAAACAGAGGGAAAATCCAGGAGTTTCTTTCCATTCCAACATCAAAATCCATGCAAATATAATCTGCAAGCAACCCCAGATGCTCTCTCTCTCTGCAGGTTATTTTGATACATATCAGAGCATGTTAGCATACAAAAGCAAGTGAAATTGCTTTTATTTATTTATTTTTTTGTTTCCCTTAAGACAATGTGATGTTTCTTATTTAAAGGGAAAAGAATGAATCCTTTCAAAGTGCCTGAAAGAAATAGACATCTAGTCAGTTCATTATTCATAAAGCACTTTTAAATGAAGACTCACTTGAAAAGACAAAGTAGTCTTGGAGTTTAAGTGCAGGATTCTGTCGTTAACCAACAACCACTGGAAAACCTTTTCAATTCTTTACCCATGCAGATCTCAGGAAAAATAATAATAATAGCTCTGTTCTAAAACCTTGCTGCCTTATTGGCCTTTCACATCAAACATGCCTTTGTGCCTGATTATGCTGTGTAAAACAGTCATGTGATAGATTGACTTCTTTAACTATTGCACTACTTCTTGCTGCTTTCTCAGCATCTTACGCAGGAGCCATTCATTTTAAGATGCCAGGCTCTATTTTTGAGAGTGTGCAAAGGGCAGTGCTACGTGTAATGTGTGCTATGTCTTATCCGATTTTTGTGAGAGCACTAAGTGCAGTTTCCGTGCCAGCGGAAGTGGGCAAGGGTGGGAGTGTTTGCGCTATCTGTGAGTACATGTGCGCAAACGGAGGGTATATTTTCGTGGGGCAATGGTGGCTCAGTGGTTGAGGCTCAGGGTTACTGACCAGAAGGTTGGGGGTTCAAGCCCCAGCACCACCAAGATGCCACTGTTGGGCCCTTGAGCAAGGCACTTAACTCCAGGTTGCTCCGGGGGGATTGTTCCTGTAATAAGTGCACTGTAAGTCGCTTTGGATAAAAGCATCTGCCAAATGCATAAATGTAAATATATTTTATGTTAATGAAGTGGCACAAAACACAATTTGCTATTATTCTGAGAAATAGATAATTGCACTAAGACATTTCAAAAGCAGGTCTGTATTCAGCACAAAGTCTAATTCAAAGTGAGTGTATTTTGTTTCCATCTGCACGTATTGCTATATACATTTTGGCTTATCGCCGCCCATTTGGCACGTTTCCGCTCGGTTCTCCCGATGGCCAGTCTACCACTGATCGGCCCAAAAGTTCGTCGACCCACCGGGAAAATGCCCGGTATGCCTGATTACCAGTCCAGCCCTGCACATAAGTGACTGTTAGGGAACGCTCTACATAGACAGAAACAAAATAGTGTGAACCAAATACATGAATGACTCGCGATAGAGTTGGACATTAGCATATTGCAAAGCTAACGTGATACTCTAATAAGCTATATAACTAAATACACAACTCTATATTGTGTAAAATAGTCCATTATCTTTAGATCGAACAATTAAAAATAGAATTTTATACAATGATTTAGTCTTTTAAATTATACAATTATTAATTATTTATTTATCTCGCTTCATCCGCTAGCACAAGTAAAACAAAATAATAAAAAAAAAACATTTGTGAATTTCCTTAGAATCTGATCAAAAAGATGTATCTTCTAACACACCATCGTGTTTCTGCCTACTTTTTGGATAAGCCTTCATGCACCTATGAAGCATTAAAATGCAGTCTAGGAAGACAGCTTTGTAGGTTTTAGAACAGACCTTTGAGTAACACCATCGTTTAAACAAAAATCAAAGAAACTTCCTCCATTCACTGAGCATGTAACAGTAACAAACACCACCCAGAATCAGCGATTTTAGATATCTCTGAAACTGTCTGTGGTGACTCAATGGGTCTCTTAGCAACCGCCAAAGCACTTACGAAGTCAACAGCAATGTTCTCCACCACTATGACTATGTGTCTTATTATCTTGTCAGTCATTTGTCTATCTGTACTGCCTTCTTCCAAATAACAACTGAAAAAAAGGGTTGAAAACTCACATTTCGTTCACAATGACAGATGCCTTGCCACTTGCTGTTCCATTAATATCAAATCCTCTTTACTGTGGCAACAGCATGGTATCGCTCTGAATTATGACAATCACAGCATCCTTGAAGGATCTATCTATCTATCTATCTATCTATCTATCTATCTATCTATCTATCTATCTATCTATCTATCTATCTATCTATCTATCTATCTATCTATCTATCTATCTGTCTATCTGTCTGTCTGTCTGTCTGTCTGTCTGTCTGTCCATCTGTCCATCTGTCCGTCCGTCCGTCCGTCCATCCATCCATCCATCCGTTTGTCTGTCCGTCTGTTTGTCCGTCCGTCCGTCCGTCCAAATCTACATTTTAGATCCACTTTCATCTCTCTGTCCTGCTTTTAGCCAAACAAGTGCACAGAAAGACAGCGAAAGAGAGAGGCCTGTTTTAGCCAGCATTTTGTGCCCTTTTGGGAAGGCCAGGCTATTTTAAATGACCCCTCTGTATGACATCATGCAGATATGTCATGTTTCTATGTGTGTACGTATATATATATATATATATATATATATATATTAGGGCTGTCAATCGAAATTTTTAATCGAATTAATTACATGGTGTCCCGTAATTGCATTTAATCGCATATGCAAATATTTGCTGAGAAAGCCCCTCATATAACAATAACTCAATATATAATGATTATACATATTTATATCAATATATAATTATACATAGTTATCTTTAAATATTTAAAAATTATATATATATATATATATATATATATATATATATATATATATATATATATATATATATATATATATATATATATATATATATATATATATATATATATATATATATATATATATATATATATATATATATATATATATATATATATATACACATACATATGCATATACATATATATATATATATAAACAGGTGGTACTACAAGCTTGCATTTCTCAGGAATCTTCCTTATTATGGTCCGTGGGCATGCGATTAATTGCATTAATTTATATATATATATATATATATATATATATATATATATATATATATATACCGATCAGCCACAACATTAAAACCACCAGCCTAATATTGTGTAGGTCCTCCTCGTGCCGCCAAATCAGCGCCAACCCGCATCTCAGAATAGCATTCTGAGATGCTATTCTTCTCACTACTATTGTACAGAGTGGTTATCTGACTTACCATAGACTTTGTCGAACTAGTCTGGCTATTCTCTGTTGACCACTCTAATCAACAAGGCATTTCCATCCACAGAACTGTAAATTCTAGAGATTGTTGTGCGTGAAACACCCAGGAGATCAGCAGTTACAGAAATAATTATACCAGCGCATCTGCCACCAACAATCATGCCATGGTCCAAATCACTGAAACTAAATTTTTTCCCCATTCTGATGGTTGATGTGAACATTAACTGAAGCTCCTGACCGTATCTGCATGATTTTATGCACTGCACTGTTGCCACATGATTGGCTGATTAGATAATTGCATGGTTAATTGTTGGTGCTATATATATATAAATGTCACTGTGGAAACCCTGGACATATATTTGTTATATCTAAGTTATTTTCCAAAACAGGAGACACATCAGGTACATCAAGAGACACAAAACAGAGAGTGCAGATGTTTTTGACATGCCACAATTCCTATTTGCATTAATACTTTCAGCTCAATCCTTTGCTAGCAGCTGCAGTATTTACAGCTTTAATCAGAACTCAGTTCTTAGTTGAGCAGAGACACGGCCCCTTTATCACTTTCTTTTTTTCTTTTTTTTCTGAATGTATATCCTGAAAATGAATGCACACAAACACTCCAACAGAATCTGACAGAATGTCACTAATGAGGACAAGAAACAGACAAAGGACTTAAATCTATGTATGTGAATTTATGGTATTCCATGCCTATAGGGATTATACATTTCTTGATACTTAATCTCATAATCAACTGTTGTCATAAAATGGAATGAGTTATTTAAAGGTGTGTGTTATAAGTGTGTATATTTCTGTGTAAAGGATAGTTCACCCAAAAATGATGTTTTTCATGTTGTTCCAAACCTATGACTGTATTTTTCCCATGTAACAGAAAAAGAGATTTAAGGCATGAATGACAGCTCAGTCATGATTTAAACAAAAGATACAATGAAAGTGACTGGTGACTGAGGCTGTCAGTTCCAACATTCTGCCTAACGTCTCCTTTTGTGTTCCAAAGAAGAAGAAAAAAAGGCACACAGGTTTGGAACCACACGAGAGTAAATAAATAATCACAGAATTTTCATTTTTGGGTGAACTACCCCCATAAAATCTGTTTGGGAAACCTTTTCCATTATTTAATATTCCATTTTATTCTCGCAATTCCTCTTGGTTCTCCTAGTGGCGCAGAAATTACACCCTTCATCAGTGAGAAATATCCTTGTAATTGGTAATAATTATTACTGTATTATAATCAATGACAGCAGCACAGAAAAGCCAATCAGCTCTTAGCTGAAGTGTTGCTATGTAGTTTATATAGTACTGTTGGATTTGCCACTGCTGAGATACTAACAGTTACAGTATATAATCATGAGCTCTCAAAGCCTAATGAACAACTCAGAGCCACAGTGCTTACACTTTTGTGGGGAATCGAACTGCATACGGCTTGCTTATAGTCTCTGCATATTAAGCTTGAACATGAGAAAATATACAGTATAATAACAAATCACATAACTCACTTTTGCCTTTCAAAAGATCTAAAAGCAGAAGAGTTTATTTTGGGTAATTTAAGTCCTGTTTACTTCCCTTTGAAGCAGGGAAGTCAGACTTGAAAGCAGTTACCAGGTGACTGTTCAAAACTCATTCCCAGCAGCCTCTGTGTTATGTATCTCAAACAATCATCTTGCACAAGAAACTGAGAACATTCCATATGTGTGACACAAGATATTGAGATTATGCTGTACTCATAATCAGGGCTGGACTGGTAATCTGGCATACCGTGCATTATCCCAGTGGGCCGACGCACTTTGGGGCCGGTCAGGGGCGGACTGGCCATCGGGAGAACCGAGTGGGCCAGATGGAAACGTGCCAACTGGGCTGCGATAAGCTAAAATGAGCCGTCGCATTGTGCAGAACAGACCACAAAATGGCGTCGCGATATGCAGAAAACGACAGAGACTTTAACTGACAACTATAACCGAAATCATTTGAGGCTTGAAAAAAAAGGTAGGAAACACATTTGGATGACATTATTCATATTTATATAGCACCATTTTAACATATCCGCTGACATTCATAGAAATGTATGCATTTGGTACAGGGGTTGAATAGCTGTGTGCTATAATCATTTACATACCCCAATGACATCCCAGATGTGTATGACTTTATTTCTTCAGCTGAACACAAACTAAGATTTTTAGAAGAATATTTCTGCTCTTTAGGTCCATACAATGTAAATGAATGGTGACCAGAACTTGAAAGTACAAAAAGCACATAAAAGTACCACTAAAGATTTGAATACAACTCCAGTGGTTTAATCCATGTCTTCAGAAGTGAAATTATAGGTGTGGGTGAGAAACAGATCAATATTTAAGTCATTTTTAATATGCATTTTCCTCCCTGCCCTGTGGGTGGTAATGTGAATCCCCAAAAACAAAAGAAGACAAATATGAAAGTGAAAGTGGAGATTGATAGTAAAAAAAATCTTAAATATTGATCTGTTGCTCAACCACACTTATTATATCACTTCTGAAGATGTGGATTCAACCACTTGAGTCATGTGGATTACTTTATGCCACCTTAATGTTCTTTTTGACCACCATTCACTTGCATTGAATGTACCAACAGAGCTGAGATATTCTTCTAAAAATCTTTGTTTGTGTTCAACAGAAGAAAGTCCTACACATCTGGGATGGCATCTGGTGGTGAGTAAATGAGAGAATGTTTATGTTTGGGTGAACTATCCCTTTAAGCATCTTAGAAACTGTTAATATACATTTTGACAAATATAATTTATATGCATTTAGGAAGAGGAGCTTGACCAAGCACAGAAGGAGCAGATGCCATCAGTGCTTTGGAGTGGAAAGAGTGAAAGTTGCCTTTCAACGCACTGGATATATTGATTGTCCCTGAAAATGAGCTGGGGGTATGTGCCAAAACATGGGTCAGTGCACTGACTTTTTGGGCTACTTTATGCCCTTCACATCAGCTACCCAAAGAAGCTGACACTTTTTCTTTCTTTTTTGGAGCTCATACAGTAAATGGTGTTGCATCTTGATGATGGCAATATCTAGCCAAGTTGATCTAGCCAAGATCTTCTGAATGAATAGATTCATTTATAAATACAAACTGTTTCTGGTGTTTTTGTTACAGAATTAGTTCTGAGAGTTTTCACCTACCTGCATATAGTTCTGCAGTGTGCAGTCTGTTCAAATGCATTCTGAATTGCGTATATTTGGATTTACTGAAATTCTTTAAGTCATTGCATAGCCCACTTTTATTACGTTTTATGTTTATCATCATGATTTTGTTACTATTTTTGTATTTGAGAATGTATTTGGTTCTAAGAGAGCATGAATATCTATGTTAGATTGTAAATTTGTAAACAACAATAAAAACCTTTGGTATTCACCAGTTGTCTGTTATTTCTTCAGGTCATTTTATTTGAAAGTTAATTGAAAGTAATGAACAGAACCTAGAATTTGAAGCTGCTGATAGAACTTACAATTGAGCTAAATGAGTTTTAAATGCGTAGTTTTAATTGAAGCTCATTAATTTGGCCATAGCCAGCAACGTTATTTTAGGTAACGTTGGTTAAATTCCTAGTGGAATTTGCTTAAAAAGTGGGATGCAAAGATCATGCACTATATTTTTAAGCAAATCCAGTACATAATTGCTTTCAGTGCAGCATTTATTACAACAGAGTGGCAGAGAAAGAAAGAAAGAAAGAAAGAAAGAAAGAAAGAAAGAAAGAAAGAAAGAACGAACGAACGAACGAACGAACGAACGAACCGGATTAGGTGGAGCTCTGCATACAGCTATGCCTCTCCTCTCACATAATTACTTGCATAATAAGCATTCTGTTACTCCACATGGATACCAACAAATGGCATCATCCATTATACCCCTGAACACATGCCTACAAAAAGTCCCTAAGATCCACAGACAGTTAATACGGAGTTATGACCCTTCAAATCAACCGAAAGATTGAAATTAAAGGAATATTCCAGGTTCAATACAAGTTAAGCTCAGTCGAAAGCAGTTGTGGCTTAAAGTTAATTACCACACAATTAATTTCGACCCATCCCTCCTTTTCTTTCAAAAAAGCTGAACATCGAGATTACAGTGAGGCACTTACAATGGGAGTGAATGGGGCCAAATTTTAGAGGGTTAAAATGCAGAAATGTGAAGCTTATAATTTTATAAAAGCACTTCCATTAATTCTTCTGTTAAAACTCATGTATTATTTGAGCCGTAGCGTTGTTTAAATTGTCATTTTTACAGTCATTTTAGGGATTTAAGGTTTGTTGACATTACATCGTCATGGTAACGAAGTTGCAAAATTGGCTATAACTTTACACAGAAAAGATAAGTGATTGTATCACACTAAAATCATATCAACACGCATATTGTTTATGTCTTGTGGCAATACTTTTGAAAAAGTATACCATTCAAATATTGGCCCCATTCATTTCCATTGTAAGTGCATCACTGTAACACAGACATAAAGGCTATGGCTTTTTCCAAAACAGTGGTTTAGATAGGAAATACAACAAAGGAAAGAAAACTGTGCTTGCCAATCCATTTCATGGGGTATTTAAAGAAGAACTGCATCTTTAAAAAAAAAAAAACATCCTTGAAAATTAGCAAAGAAAAATGCTTAAAATGCTGCCAGCAAAAACTGCAGATTGAAAATATTATCTATTTTTGTGAACATACTTGCTTGACATCATCTGTTATCTCACTGCAAATAGATTTGATCAGTAACACAGAATTTAGTTGCATAATGTGTGCCTAGGATAGAAACATTACAGCATTGACATAGCTTAACAGTGGCCCACTATAATCCAATCCACCATCAACCGGCAACAGAACAAGCTTCTGGCTCCAAATCATAAATGACTGACACTAACATTATGATTTTGCAACCCCAAAAAGCTAACTGACAGCTACATATGACCTTTACAAACTGAATGGTGATGTTTGATGAAGTTTTTTTTTTTTTCAATGCTTGCATGAATCTTTTGCCCAGCACAGACAGAGATCTGTTTTCACAGGAGAGTCTATCGATGACTATTAAGAGGCAGATCCTTGGAATAACACTAACCATCCTCAAGGAGTGAGGTCAGTTTGTAGAGACCATCAAAGTCACATGCAATGAGACACCAGCAGCTTTAATAATTAATTCCCAAGATACTTCTCATGATCTTAAAACATAAAACAATTCAGATGATCAGAGCCATGATCTGAACCTAGTCAATAGAATAGAATCCTTTATTTTGGTCACACATTATACACACAGTTTTTTGCATATATACAGTGAAATGTATTAGTTGTATGCGATTACACAACATACAGATACAATGAAACAGGCTAATTGCCCATATGGGATCTTTGGGGTGGGGTGGGGGGGTGGGGGGGTGCTATGGATGACTGGTCCTTGGGTGTCCCTCATTATTATGTATTGCTCCTTGACAAAGCCTGCAGGAACAGGCCTGTTTTTTAAAGCACTCCAATTTGTTAAAATGCAACGTTTGAAAGCCACTTTGCACCACTGCATCAAACCAAAAGCATGGATGTTTAATTTGAAAAGAATAATGGTTATTGTTTTAAGTAATGAAGGATAGGGTGTAATGTAATCAAAATGCAGCAATTGAAATCATTGACAAGTGTATCCAGCTTTATTTATTTTGGGTTTAAGATATTTTCCCCTCCCAGGTGCATTTTCACCATTAAGCTCCACAGACTCTCCAGGATCAACTCAAAGAGACTTTGATCATTTCAAAATCAAACTTGACAAATTGTCTTAAAATATGCTATTCAAAGTGTCCCTATACAATAATTTCACCAGATTTAACCAATATTTGATCTAGTAACACAAGACAAGGTTATACTAGAATTAAGCAGCCTAAACATATAAAAGACTAAGATATTAATATTGTATTTATTTATTTATTTATTTATTTTTTTGCATTTGCATTTGCAACTATTTTCATTGTTTTGATTTCGACTGGATTATTCCAATCCAGATTATGTTACTCCATATTCTAAAAAAGGGCCTGCTATCCTGTTATACAGGACATATGATGCAGGACTGCGAGTGATGCAGGAAAACATGTATGGATGGGCACTAACGCGTAATCTGGTATACACCGGAGAAATCCTGCCAATTCCTGGTGTTTCGGGGGTCTGAGCGTTCCCGTGCGTGCCGACAATCGTGACCAATCGTTTTAGTTCCTTTGCCACAAAGACATCGACTTCATTAACCTTCGCAGCGATCAATATGCATCACCCCACCCTTCAGTGTCCCGCATCAACACTCACCGACAGAACGACCTACCATTCCGTGCCGTTTGCCCGAAGATCCCGGTCCGGTGACAGTCCAGTCCTGTTCAAAACATCCCGACTGGTGACGGTTTCAAAGATCACTGTGAGGACGGTTAAAAAGGATGCAAAGAAAGAAACGTATATATGAAGTATAAAGAGAAGGGTAACAGCCTAAATGTTGCGATGCTGAATCACTGCGCGCTCACCGTCTCGCAACCATTGTGCTGCAGGATGCTGGCTGGACCATTATGGATCCCATCAGCGTAGGGATGGAAAAGGGTAGGAGGGGGGGGAGGGATACCGGTTGCCATAGCAACCGGAGGGAGCGCACGATGACGTCAAAGCCGAGAGCGGTATCATAGGGGTGAGGAGGAGGAGTCGAGATGGAGAGAAGCGGCAGTGATCTCGCATTACTAGATTGGGACGCTTTTGCGCACATGACCGCCGACAGCGCATTTGGAGGCGGTCATACAGAAGCAGCTGGCCCGGAAGACCTGCATCACAGAGCATCGTATTCGTACGAAAGAATTGGTTCGTTGAAATGAACTGGTTCAAACGAAACGATTCACCAAATCTTTTGAGTCATCACTACAAAATGGTCTCATAAATCCGATTTGTTCGATTGTTACATACATTTTACAACCTGCTCGAATATATTATGTAAAATCTTGCGTTGTGTATGTTCCAAAATTCATTAAAGGCCTAAACTATATATATAAATATATATATATATATATATATATATATATATATATATATATATATATATATATATATATATATATATTTCAGTTTTCACAAGTTAAAATGTTACTTCTTGATACCAGCAATGGGATTTCTACATGTGAAAATGCACATTTTTGATATGCGTAAATATGTTTTTATGAGTAAAAACGTTAGATCTTGATACAAAAAAAAAATAATAATAATAAAAAAAAACTACGTCATTACTAATTATCAAGCTTTTGCAATTACAGATTAATAATTACATTATTACAAGTACGGTGATGGTGACGTAGTGGGCTAAAGAAGCGGTCCTCAACCAGGAGGTCGGGACCCACTAGGGGGCCTCAGCACACTTCCAGGGGAGCCCCAAGATCTCTTACAATTATTTAAAATATGATAGATTATTCTAATTTTTTATATAATTATTAGAATTCAACTTACTGAGTTGAAAAAAAAGAAACAGCTTGCTTTCTATGAAGAAAATACAGTTCTAGACATTTCTGGAATCACAAGTTAAGGAAATATCTTGTAATATAAATATTTAATAGCCTACATGAGGGACTACAATAGCCTACAATATTTTCTCTGACAATGGAGTGCCTTGGAGTCAAAAAGGTTAAGAACCACTGGGCTAAAGCACAGAACTGGTAAGCAGAGGGTTGCTGGTTTGATCCCCACAGCCACCACCATTGTGTCCTTGAGCATGACACTTAACTCCAGGTTGCTCAGGGGGGGATTGTCCCTGTAATAAGGGCTCTGTAAGTCGCTTTGGATAAAAGTGTCTGTCCAAATAAGCATTCCTGATGTCAACAACTGAAATACAAATAGTAAAAATGCTAATTTCTGATGTCTGTTATTTGGTTTTCACTCATGTCAATTGTCTATGATGTTATTGTAACTAGTAAGAAAACCTTTAAAGATAAATAATTGCTCTTCAGTTTATTGATATCTTTTGAAAATCCTTTTCCAAATATCAAAAATACCAAATCTAACATGCTAAAAGACACTGACAAATATAAAAATGAGTATTTTTTTTTTATTTTATTTTTTTAATAAATTGAATTCAATCTCTCATATCAGTAATGGACATTTGCACTAGGAGCTCTACAATTGCATTTTTACTAGTACTTGTCATATGCATCCTTATTGAAATATAATTTCAAAAATAAATTACATATATTTGTAATTGCATTTTGAGGACTGAATGAAAGGTGAAATTCTACTAGTGAAAATGCATTTACATATATCTGTCATTATGTTTTTTACTAGTTGAAATTAGGTTTTTGATATGAAGAATGGGTATTTCCAAAAAGTAATGTTGTCATTTTTATATCAAGAAGTAAAATGTACTAGTGCAAATATCACTTGCTGTAATTCCATTGCTGATTTCCTGAATTCTCATTTTAACTAATAAAAATTGAATCATAGATATCTGTAAATAATTAATATCATACACACAATAATTAAATGCCAAAAAGACTTTTGATACCAAAGTCCTTTCAGATGTTTGTAATGCAAGACATAAGTACAGATCTTTCTTCTTGAATGGGTAAAGACAGAAATCTAAAAATAAAAAAATTAAAATCAGCAGTAAAGTCTGACAACAATACTAGTATCATAATTCATCCTTCTTCAGCTCAAATCATGCAAAAACACAATTTTTCAGGATGGTTCAGCTAATCCGCATGCATGTTTCCAAGTAAACTGGCAATGTTACTTTAAAAAAAAGTGATGGCTCTTTAGGGTGAAAATTCAATTCAGAGAGCAGCCATATTCAGCATTAAGATTTCTTCATTCATAGGTGTACCAGTGGCCTACCTCTCTTATGTGATTTGCAAAAGCTTTGGGAATCAGTTTCATGAATCATTGAAGCGAATATGCCCAAAAGAACAATTCATTCGCAAATGAAACACCACTATGTGCCAGTGCTGTGTAATGTGCAAGCTGAGAATAATAGTGAATTTAAATGCAATAAATCTAAACAGAAAGTGAAATTTGGATTTCTATATGTTAGATTTCCTTGTAATGGATTTGATTTCTTAACTACAAAGTCTCTAAGCCAAGTTGTCATTCATAGAGAGCCGCAAATAGAATGACTGCCAGCCCCAATTCTCAGCTAAGCTGTCATTGTTACAAACGTTTCGGGCAATGTCAAGTGGCAGAACATGCTGAATTTGCAAGGTGCCCTGGGTTCCTTTCTCACAATTACAGTCCTTGTCCCTGTGAGTAAATTGCTGGGATCATACCCCTCCTTATTTGGGACTGTATGTCCAACAGGCTACGCATAACAATGTCCTAACCCCAGTTTTAGTCCCGCCCCTCTCTTCCCTCCCAAACTGGGGCCTCATAGAGACACAGTGCCTTTCAACTATGTTGTAGTTGCATAGTAAATGCAACCAAAGATGTATTAAACCTACAATAGGTTTGATGATGCAACAAGCTAAGTTCGCATCCAGACATCTTTAAATATTGACATTGATGGAACATTGTTAGTTCGTGTGATTTACCTGAGAATGATCTTGTTCCACACTGAAAATCAAGAGCATTTGAGAAAATCTTTACATAATATAATTACGGAAATTATTTTTTATGGTAAAAAGTTATTTGTCTGGTCACTTATTGAATGATCCCACATAACTAAGTTTAATTAATTAACACTTTAATTGTTTCATTTAAATTTTTCAGATGCAATATTTGCTTTGAACACTAAAAGAGCTGTTTTAAGGTCTGTAGACTGGCTCATAAAAGGCTTTCAGTGTTATCAATGAAAATCAAATACATATGATTGGTGTCGGTGAAAAACAGATCGCTTCTTCTTGCGTTTTTGGTGAGTCACATTCTTTATGCCTATCGCCCCCTACTGGGCAGGGAGAAACTTTTCAAGAAAGAAAAAGGACTTAAATATTGATCTGTTTCTCACCCACACCTATCACATCACTTAAGAAAATAGGGATTAAAACACTGGAGTCATATGGGTTACTTTTATGATGCCTTTATGTGCTTTTTGGAGCATAACATTTTGGCTCCCATTCACTTGCATTGTATGCACCTAGAGAGCATTCTTCTAAAAATCATAATTTGTGTTCAGCAGAAGAAAGAAAGTCATGCACATCTGGGATGGTTTGAGAGTGAGTAATTGATGATACAATTTACTTTTTGGGGTGAACTATGCTTTTAATGTATTTACGTTGATTTAGTTATAATATGGCACTTTTCCACTGCACGTTACGGTTCGACTCGCCTCAACTCTACTCGTTTACTTTTCTGAGCTTGCATTTCCACTGCAGTTTAGTGCCGCATCAACGTGGGTGGGATTATAGGCTGATCGTCATAGTTGTGCCGCCTCTACTGCCGTGACATCATCATAAACACGACACAATCTGACCAATACAATAACACGACTGCTAGCTGTTAGCTACTAGCTCATTGTGCTGCATAAAGCAGTTGTTGCATGGTGATTTTTACACAAGTGTAACAGTTAAATTGGCCTGGTTGTTTTTGAAGAAAGCTTCCAGTAGCTTGTCAACTAAATAAAGCGAAGCTTTCAAGCAGAGTATAGAGTTAACGTAACAAAACGTACCATCCTCCATCGTGGCTGCGTCCAGGGCACTCTCCCTCCCATTGCTCGATGGTTTAGATAGCATCCATTTGGTCGAACCACTTCCACATTTCCTTGATGGTTCTGTAGTCACTTTTAAACGTTTGTATTTTTACTTTTCCCTACACTGTTGGTAGGTCTGGAGAGACTTTTAGTTTCAGCTCATCGCTAATGAGTGGACCGTCTGCACCGCGTTTATGGACCACGGCGTGATTTTGCGCACAGCCATTTTTTTTCACAATCCGAAAGTAGCTTGAACAAATGATACTGTTATCGCTGTTACTATCTTTAAAATTAGCGGGTTGATGTCACGTATCGGAAATCCAGTGACGATTCTGGTAGTGGTGATTCGCCCTAACCAATCATTGATCTGCAGGATTTTGACGTCACATTTAGTACCGTGCAGTGGAAAAGCCCCATTAAATAATATGTTTGACTTGACTTAACAGGTTTTATTCAAATCATCAACATAACAATCAAATGAATTAGATTACACTTACTAAAGTTATTTTTACGGGCCAAATTAGGTACAAATATTT
Source organism: Xyrauchen texanus (assembly GCF_025860055.1). NCBI lineage: Eukaryota > Metazoa > Chordata > Actinopteri > Cypriniformes > Catostomidae > Xyrauchen > Xyrauchen texanus. The sequence continues at coordinate 9,188,488 of NC_068306.1, read as the reverse complement.
CCTTATGATACAGACCTTAAAGATGGTTTTCTTTGTACAGTCTACAGTAAACCATAAATGTAATGTAAACTCTGTGGATAAACTGTTTATCTGAAAACTGCTGCATGGAAATGCATTTTAAACCTTCTGGAATTCAGCTTCTTATGTATGAATCAGATGTATAGGATCAGACAGATTTAGTTCTATTTAGCTACTGACTCCTTCTATGTCTGTAGAGAAGAAAATTACAACATTTAGTTGGTATAGAGCAACACATAGTCCCCCAGTCTCAGAAACATGAAGTATTTATATTGTTTTGTAGAGGAGAGTGGTCTCTCTGGGGCTGACTGTTTTACTCAGTGGCCACAGAGGTGTAGCAAAAGTGCAAGGGGAAGCATATTTGCAAAACCATGGCAAACAATTACCAAACCCACCAATCTAGTCTGTCTCCCCTCCTCCCCCTTTTCCTTTCCGGCATCCCCACAGAGGTTTTAATGGCTTGGTTGTGAGCCAGGAGCGTTCCTGCTGAAATGCCCTGTAGGTACAGACTACCAAAGCCCTGACTGGACAAATGCAAGCCCACTGTCAGTCATGATTAAGTCGTGGTAGATCATTTTTAGACACCATAAACAAAGATAACTGAAAAGAATGTCGCTATCTCTTTTTAAATTTAGGACAAAATTACAAAACTTCTTGCTGATGCCAAATGTTTTTTATGGGCAGTACCATACACTTCCTGTCCTATATTCTTCATCCAATTCTTCCTAATCCAGCTGCTCAGGGCCTCTTGCTCTATCCAACAACCACCTCTTTTGCCCCACTTTATGGAGGTGGGCACATCCAGCCCAAAAACAAAAATCTAGAGGTTTGTTTTAAAATAGCACTCATTCTGTCTTAAAGTTCTGGAAGAAGAAAATGTTAATCCAGTAGCACAGCACCTGGCTTGGAGTGACATTTAGTTCATTCGTACCCTGCTATTTGTGGCTTGAAACTTGTTTTTTTCCTTCATTAGTCACATGAGCGGTGCTAACTCTGTTTCTCTAACACAAGCATACTTCCTGTTTCGTCTTGCCCCTAAAATTATCATAAACTAGACCCAGAGGTGTCTACTCATGTCCATTAGGCCCTTATATGTTTGATAGCATATACAGTATCGGTGTGTCTTTGCACCTGTGACCAACATGTGAAGGTATTCAGGAATGTTTTAATAAAACAATAAAGGTAAAAGCAAGATGGATGCAACAATTTATATCCTCTCCTACTCGCAGGAGTCAGATACAGTCTTGTTTGGGGTTCCCTGCAGCCCTAGGTTCTGTAAAGTAGGAACCTCGCTCAAATTTAAAGAAAGACTTCCATGTTCAAAAAAAGGCACAGGGTGAGGAGACTGAAGGGAGGTGAGATTGAGGGTTTGGGAGGGGGAATTTTGAGGTTTGAGATCTAAACTCTCAATCCTGAGTTGCTCTCAGGAAACAGACTGCAAGCAATAGTGTGCATGACTGACCCCTGAACCAAATTTCAAGCAAATTTTGCATGACAGTAGCTACTAACACTGAAGGTATTATAGTATAAAATCAAGTATATATATATATATATATATATATATATATATATATATATATATATATATATATATATATATATATATATGGCCTTTCATTTTAGATCTTGATTTTTAAATGCAGAATTAGTTTTTTTGACTGCAGTTATCTCTTATAATTTTTTATGCACAACACAGATTTGTGCAATTGGTATGTGATGGTGCCTTATGTGCATGAGGATCATAAACAAATAAGGTTTTGTGAGGGGATTAACATAAGAAATCTTTTGACAAATCTAGTTTAAAACATATGCG
>NC_068306.1:8836657-8881657 GCF_025860055.1 Xyrauchen texanus | reverse complement strand
ACTTACGCTAATGCTAGGAGTTTTTCTCTTTTCAACTGACTAATAATATTTTGCCTTGTTTCTGATTCAGTCTCCACAGATTTACATTAAATTACTGTGTAATTTCGCAATTTCTATTAAAAAATAAATTAATATAAATATGCATTACAATGTCACTCTTCATACCAGCCCACGTAAAAATATTATCCTTTCCATTTATGAGAATATTTGGATGCTTCGGTGAGGCCCGGTGGTGATCGGTTCTACCTCCCCCACTCCCGGTAACCGGTGTGGTCCTCCCCGGAAATCAATACCGACTGGGACCGGACTTTTTTTTTATCTAATTATTAGTAGAAAATTTCTCATTTTGACCTGATTAGGGAAAAAAAAAAATGTAAGGATAAAATATATTTTTTACTAAAACATGTTGACATATTTTGTTATTAGCTTACTAGGAATTATCAAATAAAATAAAAAAAAAATAGTTTTTACCATGTAATATGTATTAACGACATGACTGAGTGAAAGTATGAGGCAGCACTATTTATCTATTTATCAGACCATTTGTGAGAAAATCAATGACGCGTTTGTGAGAAAGTCACGTGACTCACAAGCGGTATATATTTGTTCCCATCGGATATTGTATTATTTCGAAAATCCTGTAGAAATTGTGGAATAGGTTATATTGATTTGTGAAATATGATGTAGGCTCATCTATTGTGTTATAGTGAGGCTTAGTGGTTAAAGATATGTACTGGTAACCCAAAGGTTGCAGGTTCAATCCCCAGGGAGGGTCAGCCCTGTTTCTCCAGGATTGTTTCTGTAGTAAACATGTAGGCCTACTCAAAGTTGGTTTGGATAAGTGCACGTGAACTAAACAGCAAATAACAAAATGTTTCAGTGTCTGTGTGTTAATTAGCATGTGAGTCATTCATTGTGTTCTGAATCTCTGTAGGAGTGAACTGTGAGCTGGAGATTAATGAATGTGAGTCAAATCCTTGTCAAAACGGAGCCACTTGTCACGACTTTGTGGGGTTGTACACCTGTGACTGTGTGCAGGGGTTTGAAGGTTCTCACTGTGAGATCAATATCGATGAGTGCGAGAGCGATCCATGCCAGAATGGAGGATTCTGCCATGACCTCATCGCCAGGTACAGTAGGACACACTCACTGCAAAAATGAGTTCTTAAAGGGATAGTTAACACACACACACATTACAATTCTGTCATCATTTACTAACCCTCATGTTGTTCCAAACCCATGTGACTTTCTTGCTCCATGGAACACAGAAGGACTTGTTAAGCAGAATGTCAGCCTCAGTCACCATTCACTTTCATGGCATTTTCTTTTTCCCATACAGTGATATTGAATGGTAACTGAGGCTGACATCTTGTTTTTTGCATGCAGTTATGAATGTCAATGTGAAGGCACTGGATTTATGGGAGACCACTGTGAGGAGGATATTCCCGAGTGTGCTTCAGATCCATGCCAACACGGATCAACTTGTCTGGAGGGCATTAACCACTACAACTGTACCTGCTGGCCAGGTAGCTATTCTTTAAAAGTATCCTTTGTCCAGATACTACACTCTTTATTTAAGCGTTTAATCTAACTTGGCATTAAATTATGTGTAATGATGTGTCTTTCAGTGTTATTATCATTAATAAAGACTAAATGAAAACATTTTCGTTAACTGACATAAAATTATTTAATTAAAAAAACAGAAGCTAAACTAATGTGCATATTCACGAGTCCAAAAACAAACCAAATTAAACATTTTGATACACAGCATACAAAATAAGCACATAACTGGTAATCTGGTGATCAGAAGGACGCTGGTTCAAGCCCCACAGTCACCACCATTGTGTCCTTGAGCAAGGCACTTAACTCCAGGTTGCTCCGGGGGGGATTGTCCCTGTAATAATTGCACTGTAAGTCGCTTTGGATAAAAGCGTCTGCCAAATGCATAAATGTAAATAATAATAATAATAATTAACTGTGTATATACTTTCAGTGGTGTGAGCGTGTTTGTGGTGTGTGTTGTGTGTGTAGTGTGTAGTGTGTGAGTGTGTGTTCATTTCGTGGTTGCTCAACAGTAGATTACATGATCACAGATTTAGATCTCTTTCAGAGCATTCATGGTCAGACCACTAACACCCTGTCAGATCACAGCCAAATTACCATTTATCTAAAAAACATTTGAACATAACTTCACAGCCCAGTAAGCTGTACTAGTGTTGTCAAAAATACCGGTACCAAGTCGGTACACAAACAAAAAATTATTTACGCCAATTATTATTATTATTTTTTTCTCTCTCTCACACATAACTGATATTAAATTAAGAAGAAATATAACTATTCCCCCCCAAAAAATATGAAATGTGATAGGCTTACAATTTCCTGGAAAACACAGAAAAAAAATAAATAAAAAAATAGAAATGAAATCAAAATTCAAAACTTTAATAACCCTGATGTGTTTGAAGGTTTTAAGGGTGATAACTGTGAAGTGGATATTGATGAATGTGCTGATGCTCCCTGTGAGAATGGTGGCGAATGCTTTGAGAAGTCTAATCCAGATCACTGGGTAACAACAGACTGGGAGTTCAACTACGCCACGGTCGCTGGTTACGTCTGCCAATGCCAACCAGGATATACAGGTACTGCTAACATTCATACACAGAGATGTACATGTAAAACACACAACAATACTGCCCTGCAAATTGCAGTAATTATGCATTTTGTCACAGTTATGACCTAAATAGAGTCTCTACTGCTGCATTTCTTTGAACTCGGAAAGCCTAAATTTTCAACTTCCTACTAAGAAAAGTGCAATGGAATGCTGCTTCAAGTCAGACTTCCAACTTGGAAACTCGAGCGGAAATCTTCATCTCCGATTTCGCTGAGACAATGCACCTGGAGTGGTGGTGGCGTAGTGGACTAAAGCACATAACTGGTAATCAGAAGGTCACTGGTTCGATCCCTACAGCCACCACCATTGTGTCCTTGAGCAAGACAATTAATCCAGGTTGCTCCGGGGGGGATTGTCCCTGTAATAAGTGCACTGTAAGTCCCTTTGGATAAAAGCATCTGCCAAATGCATAAATGTAAATGTAAATGCATAAATGTAATGATAAACATTTACTTTAATATCCATCAATAAGTCAAAGTTCCTACATTACATGATAATAAAACCCATTTAGCAAGCATTTGTGGAGAAATTACAGTCTTTTGATCATCGTAAATCTATAGAGCAAATGCAAGCATTGCAGTTTTGTTGATTATACGCCATCTTGCGAGAATCAAGCAATGGAAATCCTTTTTGGTTGGAGATTGAAAATATCAAGTTGGAATATTCCACATCCGAGTTTGAATGGAACAAAGCATTCGATTATGATCTGTGCTGTTTCAGATGGGTTTGGCTCAACTGTGCTCAGCAAAATGAATTCAAAATGTGACAGTGATTGGATGTTCACTTATTTGTTCTCCCCAGGAGAAAATTGTTCAGTAAACATAAACGAGTGCGAGTCTGAGCCGTGTCAAAATGGAGGAAGCTGTGAGGACCTCATAAATGGATACACGTGTGTGTGCGCGGATGGGTTCGCAGGTTAGAACCCTAAAATTAAGCCTTCTGTTTGATATTCTATTTTTAGGCACTATACAGTATATACTACACTGTATTCACTAAGTTGTAAGTTAGTATTTAGTACAAAGTCTTTGTATGTTATGTTTTTCCCAGGTGTGGAGTGTGAAGTCAATGTTGATGAGTGTGAGAGCGCCCCCTGCCTGAACGGAGGTGTATGTGCAGATGGAGTTGCTGAATACAAGTGTCATTGTGCAGAAGCCAAAGAAGACCTCCTGCCTTGGGGTGGACCCCAGTGTGGCGTGCAACTGCTTGGTTGTATTGAGCATGCATGCCAAAATGGTGCCACCTGCCTTCCATGGTTTGACGGAGAGACACATGGGCATACCTGTCTTTGCCCACCTGGTTTCTATGATGATGTCTGCTCTACACCCACCACATTCTCTTTCTCCTCACCGAGATTCTTCTTGTTTGAGGTGCCACCACTCGAGCGCAGAAGGAGAGACACGGAACACCAGCGCACCCTGGAAGTCAGTCTGCGCTTTCGCACCACACTGCCTAATATGCTGCTGTTCTTTCGTGGAAGTGCCAAACTCTTCATGTCACTGGAGATTGTTGGGGGTAAGCTTCGTACCAGGGTGGTGTCAGGGGTCGGGGAATCATTGGAGGCACAATTGCCGGGCCTTGTAAGTGATGGAAGTTGGCGTCAGGCAATTGTGAGCATTAACGAACAGGTTAAAAATGTTGTGCTACAAGTTAAAGGTCCAGGCTGTGAAAATCAAGCATGTAGAGTTAAAGAAAAGCTACCAGAAGACCATGCATCGTTCCTGCATCATAAGGGCCTCACAAAGGTATATGTTGGTGGTGTACCAGAGGAGTATCTGGAGTTTACCTTGAGCAGCCATAGCTTTTTGGGCTGTATGGAAGACCTTCAGGTGGACGGCCATCCTGTCCTGCCCCATGATCTAGGTAGCGACGTGGAGAGTGTAGAGGTGGGCTGTATGAAGACGGAATGGTGCCAGGTGCAACCACACCCCTGTTCTCAACGCGGGCGCTGCATCGACCTCTGGACGGGCTACCGCTGTGACTGCTCCAGACCACACCATGGAAATGACTGCGGCCAAGGTCTGCATGTACATGCTCATACACTAATATTGAACTTTGCTAAGTACATACAGCATGTTCCTGGATCAAAATCTTTTGTTGGTCCTGGAACAACATTCTTTTGAAAGAAACATAGTGCCAACTTTATCCCTAATCTGTGCAACTTTGACAAGGGCCAAATTGTGATGGCTAGACAACTGGGTCAGGGCATCTCCAAAATAGCAGGTTTTATGAGGTGTTCCTGCAGTAGTGCACCTACCAAAAGTGTTCCAAGGAAGGAGAACTGGCAACAGGGTCATGGGCACCCAAGGCTCATTGATGCACGTGGGGAGCGAAGGTAGCCCATCTGGTCCGATCCCACAGAAGAGCTACTGTAGCACAAATTGCTGAAAACTTAATGCTGGCCATGATAGAAAGGTGTCAGAACACGCAGTGCATTGCAGCTTGCCGCAGACTGGTCAGAGTGCCCATGCTAAAAGACATTTTTATCCAATGACAAAAGCTATGACTAAAAAATAAATATATAAATAAACTGTGTAAATATTAGCATTGTCCCTACCCTCAAAGGTAGAGAGAAATAGTAGGTTCATAAAAATGTATTTCAAGTCTAACCCTAAAACTAACCATTATATAAATGTTACTCCAGGACCAACAAATTTGTTAATCCAGCAAAATGTGCTACTTGGTAAAATCACTATCACCAGTTGCTCTTATGATACTGTATGGAGTAAACCAAACACAAAATAAATCCCTTATTTCCCTTTCTTTCTGTTTTTCCGTTCTCTCAGATTACCCCTCATATACATTCGGTCATGAGGACTCCACAAGCTTCCTTGCATTTGAACTGCTGTCTGATTTCGGCAAGAACTTCACGGTGTCATTCTTACTGCGGTCACTCAAGATGAGTGGAATATTACTTCAGTTACGTAGGGCGGGGCTTCAGGGTACAGAAGGGGAGGATCCTTACTTCACCATCTACCTGCAAATGGGACGAGTGCAGGTGACCTCTGTGGCCGAGGCACCTGTTTTATCATCGCCGGGTTTTGTCTGTAATGGAGAAAAGCCACTGCTGCAGGTGGACGTACAGGAAGGTCAGGTGTTTTTCAGACACGGAGGGTTGCGCCATGGACTTGGCTCTCTCCCTGAACTGGAAGTTCTGGGTGGAGACTTGGTGTATGTGGGTGGGGTCCCTGGTGAGGAGGATGTAGCTGAGTGGGGGGGTCACTTTGAGGGCTGCTTTCAGGATCTGAGACTAGATGATGTGCATTTGGATTGGGTATCATGGAACGAAACCCTCAGCGAGACTGTGTATATCTCCAGTGAGGCAGAAAATGTGCTTCCTGGATGCATCAGTGATGACACATGCAAGGTATGTAGACACACACACACACACATCCATTCAGTCTAAATAGATTGGCCCCAAAATGTATTTTAACACTTAAAAGGTGCTCTCAGTAATTCTAATCCAGTACACTTTTTGTCAAATTCTGCAAATATCTCCTCACATTCTGCTAGCTGTGCACAGGATGGGGGGTGGGGGCAGAGCGAGAGGGAAATTAATTAGGGGAGCGATGGCAAATCTGGCTGATGCGAACTTTCTAAACTCCAAGGAGGTCAAATGGCTGAGAAACTGACCAAGAGAAAAAGGCCAGACAAATATAAACTAAAAAAGAAGGATTATGATAAATCGAGAGCTAGGAGCCACGTCAGAATCGACGGATGCAGAAGTTGCTCTTTTTCTTCTCGATAGGCGGGTAACATAAATTTTGCTATGTTTCACAGAACCCATATACACTCACCTAAAGGATTATTAGGAACACCATACTAATACTGTGTTTGACCCCCTTTCGCCTTCAGAACTGCCTTAATTCTACGTGGCATTGATTCAACAAGGTGCTGAAAGCATTCTTTAGAAATGTTGGCCCATATTGATAGGATAGCATCTTGCAGTTGATGGAGATTTGTGGGATGCACATCCAGGGCACGAGCTCCTGTTCCACCACATCCCAAAGATGCTCTATTGGGTTGAGATCTGGTGACTGTGGGGGCCATTTTAGTACAGTGAACTCATTGTCATGTTCAAGAAACCAATTTGAAATGATTCGAGCTTTGTGACATGGTGCATTATCCTGCTGGAAGTAGCCATCAGAGGATGGGTACATGTTCTCTACCGTCTGAATGTATCAACAGAAATCGAGACTCATCAGACCAGGCAACATTTTTCCAGTTTCAACTGTCCAATTTTGGTGAGCTCTTGCAAATTGTAGCCTCTTTTTCCTATTTGTAGTGGAGATGAGTGGTACCCGATGGGGTCTTCTGCTGTTGTAGCCCATCCGCCTCAAGGTTGTGCGTGTTGTGGCTTCACAAATGCTTTGCTGCATACCTCGGTTGTAACGAGTGGTTATTTCAGGCAAAGTTGCTCTTCTATCAGCTTGAATCAGTCGGCCCATTCTCCTCTGACCTCTAGCATCAACAAGGCCTTTTCGCCCACAGGACTGCTGCATACTGGATGTTTTTCCCTTTTCACACCATTCTTTGTAAACCCTAGAAATGGTTGTGCGTGAAAATCCCAGTAACTGAGCAGATTGTGAAATACTCAGACCGGCCCGTCTGGCACCAACAACCATGCCACGCTAAAAATTGCTTAAATCACCTTTCTTTCCCATTCTGACATTCAGTTTGGAGTTCAGGAGATTGTCTTGACCAGGACCACACCCCTAAATGCATTGAAGCAACTGCCATGTGATTGGTTGATTAGATAATTGCATTAATGAGAAATTGAACAGGTGTTCCTAATAATCATTTAGGTGAGTGTATATGTATGCTGTTTTTGTGCAAGCATGTCTGTTTGGGGGCAGAACTTCCAAAGTAGCACTGAAGGGAGGGGTGTGTTTGTTTTGGCAGTCGAGTTCGTTCTCATATTCATCCACTAAAAAGGACTTTTGGACCTGTTGGTTTAAAGTAATTGCAAAAATGATTCAGTGTGTGAATCTAGTTCTGAGAAATGGTCTAGCTCCAAGTTTTTGCAGATGCCTAATACAGTAACCTAATGTAGTTAAATCCATACATTTTTAATTGTGGCTTAAGTGTCCAAATACTTTTATGGAGCCATTTAACTTTAACAATTACAGAAGGAAAAGGCTTATGTAAAAAGGTGTTTTTGTTTGCAGGTGCAACCTTGCTTAAATGGTGGTGAATGTACTGTCACATGGAATGACTTTACATGTTCCTGTCCACAAAATTTCACTGGAAAAACATGCAAAACCAGAGTTTGGTGTGTGAGCAACCCATGTGTGAATGGCGGACGCTGCGTGGACCTGTTCGACGGTTTTGAGTGTATGCTTATTTGATTTGATCCCTGCTTAAACCAGCATAAAATGATTTGCTGGACTTAGAGGGTTTACACTGGTTTAATCTGGTCTCCCAGACTAAAACGGTCCAAAATCCTTCTAAAGCCAGCTTTTGACCATTTTTTTCTTCACTTTAGTACAACATTGTTTTTGTACCACGTTATAATAAAAATAATCGAATAAAAGATTGAAGTAAAGATTTCAAGAATAAAGTCAGAACATTATGAAAATTTAGTTTTTTAAAAATAATCTCAAAATTGGCCTTTTTACATGAATTAAGCCGTAACATTACGAGATTAAATTAGTTTAATATTGAGAATATAGTAAAAATTGCGAGAATACAATTATGGCATAATGACTTTTGAAATTGTAATGTTTAGAGAATCTTCTCATAATGAGCCTTTTACAAGAATAAAATCTATTTTAAATCTATTTTATAATAAAAGTTTTGCGAATAAAGTCAAAAAATTTTGAGAATGAGGTCGTAATTTTGTGTCAATATTCTCATAAGCCTTTCACAAGAATAAAGTAACATTTTCACAAATAAAGCCGAAACATTATGAGATTAAAGAAGTCAAAATTTTTAGAATAACGTTTAATGAGATTAATGTCATAATATTTTGAGAATAATCTCATAATAGGCCTTATCCGTGAATCAAATCAAAGTTTCGTGAATAGTCGTAAAATTACGAGACTAAAGTCGTAATGTTTTGAGAATAATCTCATAATAGGGCTTTTTAAGAGAATACACAAAGTTTCGCAAATAAAGTCAGTGTTGCGAGAAATAAGACGTGATGTTTTGAGAATAATCTCATAATAGGGCTTTTACGAGAATAAAATCAAAGTTTCGTGAATAAGTCAAAATATTTTGAGAATAATCTCATAATAGGTCTTTTACAAGAATAAAGTCAAAGTTTCGCAAAGAAAGCTGTAACATTACGAGATTAAAGTAGTAATATTTTGAGGATAAAGTCCAAATTATGAGAATAACACAGTTGCTTTTACGAGAAAAAAAATCAAATATGAATAACGTATGCATATTAATAGTCAACTACTAAATCATCAAATGCAAACAGAACTAGTTAAATGAATTGCAATAATGCATGCATACTACTTTTTCTCTTTCCAGGCATTGCTAACGCAACTTTCGACAATACTCCATTACACTACAGTGCTATGGGATCATTAGTTGCCCCGGTTACCAACATTACTATGGAACTCCAAACAAGGCAGGTAAACGGCGTTCTACTGCGTGCATGGAGAGGGGCGGAGCTTCTCCTGATTGGCCTGGTGGATTCAAGCATTCAGGTGGAGCTTCATAATGAGAACAGTGTGGAACCAGTGATCTTCTCTGGACAGAGACACATTGCTGACGGCAACTGGCATCATCTGAAGGTTGCCATGGCCCTGCCAGAGGGCGATACATCACCTTGGGTCATTTTGGTGGACAGCATCATTGATGGTAGCAGTGCCCCTTTGCAAACTGGTAGTTTACGTTTTCTTGAAGACAGATCAAGTGAGGTGGCATTGGCAGACACGTACACAGGGTGTCTAGGTGCTGTGAGAGTGGGCGGGGTCTATCTTCCATTTGTAAACAACGTCAAACCACCTCAAACATCACAGTTTTGGCGACGACAGGACGAGCGTGTGCACATAGGGTGCTTTGGTGCTCCGGTTTGTGGCTCTCATCCATGCAGGCATGGTGGCACCTGTTTAGATCTCTTCAATATGTTTGGATGCCAGTGCCCATCTGGCTGGGAAGGGGCCACCTGTGAGAAGGAAACAGACGAGTGTATTTTGGGACCCTGTGTCCATGGCAAGTGCAAGGACATGTTTAATGGGTTCGACTGCATGTGTCACCCAGGCTACACTGGACCAACATGCTCAGAAAATGTAGATGACTGCAAAAGGTCTCAGTGTAAGAATGGGGGAACCTGTGTGGATGGAGTTAATGACCACACCTGCATCTGTCCACCAAAGTACAGCGGAACACGTTGCCAGTGAGTGCAAAATTATTTCAATGACTAAAACACACAGATGTCTAATTGACTTAGGGGTAAAATTGTTTGCTCACTGGCCTAAGACTTCACCTCCAAGGCTCTATTATACACAAGTCAGCCACAACATTAAAACCAACTGCCTAAAATTGTGTAGGTCCCTCTCGTGCTGCCAAAACAGTGCCAACATGCATCTCAGAATAGCATTCGGAGCACCTTGTTGATGAGAGAGAATCAACAGAGAATGGCCAGACTGGTTCAAACGGACAAAGTCTTTGGTAACTCAGATAACCACTCTGTACAATTGTGGTGAGAAGAATAGCATCTCAGAATGCTACTCTGAGATGCAGGTTGGTGCTATTTTGGTGGCACGATTGGGACCTACACAATATTAGGCAGGTGGTTTTAATGTTGCGTCTGATTGCTGGATCCTAGATATGGCTCAGGTCTCTCCTTCACTGTTTTCTTGGCCTGTTTTATCATCCAGCAGGCAAAAGTTGAATGCTTAGAAAAGTAATGCCACACTTCTCCTCAGTAAGCCTCAGTTTAAGGGGTCATTCATGTCCATAGCACAAACAGTGCAAGACGAGTTATGCATTGAGGTTTAATACTTAAAACTTTGCAAGCACCACCAGTTTTTCCAATTAGAAAACAAATAATGGAAAGGACAGCTCAAAAGCATCTCATTCATTATTTGTTTACACTTGGTTTCACAATACAGATTGATATCAGAAGTAAAGATTTAGTCCTTCCGTTCTTGTTTCTTGAGTTTGAACCAGTAAGATTTCATTTTAATTTATAAAGAGTGGGACTGTTTTGTTTTGAAGTGTTGTTGGTTTATGTATTTGTGTGTTCATGTTCTTGTGCAACAGGTTTAACTACCCTCCTCTAAAGTGTGAGCTGGATGTACATTGTGAAAATGATGGTGTTTGTCATGACACTCAGTGGGGGGCAAACTGCACCTGCTCTCCCGGATTCACAGGAGACAGGTGGGATTAATACTGACAAACACATACATAAGTAATGCATACACATTTCATATGATAAAATGAATTTCTCATTTGTGAGCATGAAGGTAAATACAGAAAATCTGATTAAAGCCTGTGTTTCGGCAAGTACAATTCTTGCACCAACAAATGATACTTGATTTACGTTATTTACTTGTTTTATTTTTTTCCCCATGCATTGTTTGTCAGTGAAGTTGCACCAGAGTAGCTACTTGGCATTACATGTGAACATAAAAAAGACTGTGTGTGCATGTTTGCACATTTTGTTTTAATTCAGATGCGAGACTGAAATCAACGAGTGTGCGTCTAGTCCATGTCTAAACGGTGGATCGTGTCTGGATCGGCTGAACCGTTTTGAGTGTTTGTGTCCAGCAGGATTTAGTGGCCAGTTCTGCGAAACAAATGTACGTAAAAGCATGAATAATCACGCAAAATATGCACAACAACGACTATGCTGGTTCAAATGTCATATTTGGTCTGAATGTGTGCTTTTTAAACCAGCAAAATGGAATAATCCTAAATTTTATCCTCTCTTTCTGTGCAGAAACAGGCTCAGAAAGATCGTATACCATGGCTGGCGATTGCGGTTCCATTGGTATGTGGCTGCGTGCTCTTGGCGGCAATCGGTCTAATGTTCATGTTGATGACGGCGCGTAGGAAGCGGCAGTCAGAAGGAACGTATTCTCCAAGCCAACAGGAAGTTGCTGGTGCACGCCTGGAGATGGACAGTATGCTGAAAGTACCTCCTGAAGAGCGTCTAATCTAAAATGAACACGCAAACAGATGCATAGACCCCTCTTTGTGACTCTGTGTAATGATATTGGGACTTTGAGACCACCGAGTATTATAGAGCCACAATGAGATGCAAGTGCTACATGATACGTTCAAAAATACTACAGCAAATATCTGTGAAAGAAGACATATGAAAAGGGAAACCTGAAGGCATTGAATACGGTGAATCTTTCACCCGTGATTTGAAACTCATTCATCTCAAATGATCTCCGACGCTGCAAATTTGCAAAGTGAATACGTTTTCCAGATCAGTCACACTGTCCCTATGCTTTATGTAAATACAGTAGGGCCCATGGGAAAGAGTAAAGGATGTAGATCTACATCTCCGGGCTTGAACCTGCTACTTTCGCAAGTCTAAACACTTGAACTTGATTCATTACAACAGTATACATGCCTGAACTGCTTTGGAATGGCATGAGCCCTAGGAAAGAGGGGTCAACTTTATTTTACAGTCTGCCCTGGGAATTATAAATCTTCACATATCTATGTTCTAGCCTATCCCCTTACTCTCTCTCATTCCAGAAGATTGAACATCAATACCTGGATTCCACTTACTCCAAACACCTCTCAGCTCTCATGCTGTATTCCATTCAGCTCTGAAAGTCTGACTTTAAACTTCCTACTTGGAAAAGTTCAAAAACACGCCTCTTGAAATCAGACTTCCAGCGCTCGTGTAGAAGTCTAATACTCCGATTTCGCTAAGATGCAAGCATGTGATGTCACTTGAGCATGGCGATACAAGATATATGCATCTAATTATTTGTCGCCTCATACGCAGTCTTCTGAGTGCCAGGGAAAGGGATGATTTTATGGTTATAAGTCTGAAATTCCAAGTAGGAATATAAAGTGCTAAAAGAAAATAGCACTAGCATTCTTACTTTCTATGTGTCTTTCACTAGCTTTTCCTTGTTGTAAAAATAATCTTTGAATGTCCTGGTCTGTAAGCGTTCATGATATGTAACATCACACCAAAACTTTGAGTCAAAAGCAGGCAACTAGAAGTTATCAAAACAGGTGCTAATATCAAGATATTCATGCTAACTTCTGTTCAGATCCAAATTGCTGCTCATAAGTGGGATTTTGTGAACGTTTCAAAAGACATACAAGACTTCTGCCACTGTCGCTAATCATTTTGGGAAAAAAATTCCACAGCATTTGAATGTATGAGGTACAATACCTGTAGCAAGACTGATGCACTAGCTAGCTACTATTCATGCTATAGGCTAACACTGTGTCTGATCATCAAAACAAATGCTGCGTTCACTTCATGTTGGAATTACCGTAATTGAGTTTTCAACTGTTAAAAATCTGTCATCTCCTTGTTGAAATTGTTGTTTTTACTGTGTATGGAAAAAAGATGAGAATATTTTGAATTACCAAAAAGACTTAATGGTCTAAAAGTTTGAGTGGTGAGCTGTGTCACCACTCAAAAGCGATACAGAAATCGCTATGAGAGTATTTACAGGAATATTCCAGGTTAAATACACGTTAAGATCAATCTGCAGCTTTTTTTGCATAATGCTTATTACCACAAATCCATCTTCTATTGCTGCAATGTCCTATGTAGGGTAGCAGGTAGTGCTGGGGACTATCCCAGGGCACAGAAAGGCACTGGGTGAGCCGAGACTCAAACCAGGGACCTTCTTGTTGTGAGGCAACAGTGCTACCCACTGAGCCACCTCGATTTTTAGAATTAATGAAGGTGCTTTTATAAATCTATATGCTTCACATTGAAAATTATTAAGTTCTGACTGTGAGTCAGAGGATATGAACAGTTCAGAGTAAAATCTCTATAAGTAATTCCAAAAAGATGTAAACACAGCATGAGAGAAACGTTAGCCATTTCTTTATACATTTATAATGGGTAGAGAACCGCTGAAACTATAGTTATTCTTTTACTGTATTTTCATACAACAACAAAAAGCAAGAAAAAAAACAAACATTTAGACTATGAAATGGTTTCAGCCATTTTCTGGTGTCTTTACCTACAGTAATTGCGGAGTCAGATCAAGACTCAGTGAATATGAATATTTTGATATTTTACTGTTTGACAATCACTGCACATGAAACCAGTCTGTGAGGCAACTAATGATGCTAAGGAAATGCAATAAAAAAACATTCCTGTTAAAAGACACACGCATAGATCTGTGCACCTCTGCACACACACACACACACACAATTGTGAACGGCAGGCAGCGAAAACCACATTTTTACTAAGAACAAAAAGTCTTTTGTTGTTTAAAATAGATGGCCATTTAAGCCAAAATACGTGACATCCCAGCTATGCCTGATTATGAAAATGAAAAGATGGATGAAATATTTAAAATTTCATTATATATGGATGTTGTAAACCGCAACTCTGTGTGTGTGTTTTCTGCATATCTTGTTACGGTCAGTCTTTCTTCTTTAAAAAGGTTTCTAAACTAAATTTCACTTTTAAACATAGGAATTTTACGTACCTGCAATCCATCAAACAAAACAGTGTATTGTGTGAACACTACTCCAACATCTGTTATACACTGGCGGCCAAACGTTCGGAATAATGTACAAATTTAGCTGTAAAGAAAATTGGTATTTTAATTCACCAAAGTGACATTCAACTGATCACAAAGTATAGTCGGGACATTACTGATGTAAAAAACAGCACCATCACTATTTAAAAGAAGTCATTTTTGAACAAATCTAGACCAGCAGCATCACTCCAACACCATATCTTTGAGTAATCGTGCTAAATTGCTAATTTGGTTTTTAGAAAATCACTTGCTATTATGTCAAACACTGCTGAAAGTTATTTGGTTCATTAAATGAAGCTTAACATTGTGTTTGTGTTTGTTGTTGAGTTGCCTCAGTATGCATTAGACTGACATGTTTTAAGGTCAATATTAGGTAAAAAAAAAAATGGTAAAAAAGAAACAACTTTCTCTAGAAACTCATCAGTCAATCATTGTTTTGAGGAATGAAGGCGATACAATGCTTTAAATTGCCAAAAAACTGAAGATTTCATACAAAGGTGTAACTACAGTCTTCAAAGCCAAAGGACAACTGACTCTAACAAGGACAGAAAGAGATGTGGAAGACCAGATATACAACTAAACAAGAGGATAAGTACATCAGAGTCTCTAGTTTGAGAAATAGATGCCTCACATGTCCTCCGCTGACAGCTTCATTGAATTCTACCCGCTCAACACCAGTTTCATGTACAACAGTAAAGAGAAGACTCAGGAGGACTTATGGGAAGAATTGCAAAGAAAAAGCCACTTTTGAAACAGAAAAACAAAACGAAAAGTTTAGAGTGGGCAAAGAAAAACAGACATTGGACAACAGATAATTGGAAAAGAGTGTTACGGATCTTAACCCATTAAGCTTTTGTGGGATCAGTTAGACTGTAAGGTGCGTGAGAAGTGCCCGACAAGACAGACACATCTATGACAAGTGCTACAGGAAGTGTGGGGTGAAAGGTCACCGGAGTATCTGGACAAACTGACAGCTGGAATGCCAAGAATCTGCAAAGCTGTCATTGCAGCAATTGGAGGATTTTTTGATGAGAAATCTTTCAAGTAGTTTAATGTTTTTTTTTAAATTGTAATAGTAATTTTTCACATTATTAATGTCCTGACTAAACATTGCGATCAGTTGAATGCCACTTAGGGTGAAAGAAAGTACCAATGTATATTTTTGAATTTATCAATGTTTAAAAATTGTTTAATAAATATTTTTGTGATGAAGGTTTCTTTTTCTCATTCAAATAAATGTTTTAATAAGGAGTAATTAACATTTTATGTGGGGAAAATGACATCATCTGGTGGTTAAGGTGTTTCAGCTAAAATTATGTTAATAATGTTAGAGGAGCAAAACAAATTTCAAGCGCACCACTTTCACAGGAATATAATGTTCTCTTTAATTATGACATACACAAAACCATAACACCCATATAATAAAAAAATAAAAGTGCAGGCTGATTTAAAAACAAACAAACAAAAAAAACAGGATGAGTTCACATTAGGAAACATTTCAAGAGAAATAGATATGATACACATCAGAAATGTATTCATGTTTTGATAATTTCACCATGCCGAGTCATCACAGACTTCTCCACGGTCTCATTCAAAGCCAAGTTTAGGTTTGGGTTATCCAAACAGGACGCTGTCAAAAGAGGTTCATTAAGGTTTACTATTTAACTCTTTTACCCAGACAAAATAGTTAAAGTTTGACATTCTCCGAGTCTCAGAGATTCACACATTCCAGCATTTAACACTAAACATGATGTGTTTTGGTGCATTGGTAAATTGAACTTATGTGTGAAAAAAATGTCACTGCTTGAGTTCATCTGACCATTTCGTTTACTCTGAAAAAGAAAATGTATACTGAAACTGATGCATGCATTAAAACATTTGTAAGCATAATTGGAATACTTAGCAAAATACCGACAATGAAAAAAAGCAAGATTGCCTTTTCTTTAGTTTTACCCATTTAAATACACTGTGAATATGTTCATTAAATTCAAATTTCGCTGCTTCAAGGGAGGTGGAGCTTTCTGATGTTTCCTTCCATTTAAGGCATTGTAAACTAAATTATATTATGCAAACTATACAGATCCTAGCAGCCATAAAGGTCCGCAAAACTCCTTTAATTCCTATTTGGCTCCAACATAAGTTAACTGATCACAGCCAGAAATGACAATATTTGACATTTCAACTTCTCTGCAATCATTTCTATGGTCAGTTAGACTATCAAACAGAAGCCGCAAGTGCTGGTGCCCAGAGGCAGTAAACGCATTGCTTACTAAAAACAATGGATGTCAGAATTCAAAATTTGTTCAGCATCCTTCAGAAGGGTGTCGTAAGAGAAATTTGATGTAAATAACTGCTTGTGTTGCAAGTAAGCTCATGGCAATCCAGTGCAGTACCACTCAGTGTATTCTACATAACCTCAAAACTACACAAAGTCACATACATCGCCAGTCTGTATTAGCTTCCATTTCCACTGAGCTTCTTTTGAAATTTCAGTGTGATTTATCAAAAACTGTGTTGCAGTGTTTTCTGTACCCCTAAATGTACAAACTTGGCATCCCATGTTAAATGTAGATTTTCTTAAAACAATTTAAGACACGAAATACAAACATTAACCAAAGTGTCAAAGAAAGAAAACAAATCTTTCACCACAAACAGCTCTCAGCTGTCATACTCGCATGCAAACTCTTATTTAAGGCCAAATTTGACAGGAGAAATAAACGGATAAACTAACAGAACATAATGTGAATGTCTATAACAGCTCTACAGGGTAGATGCATATTATGTTCAAGAACACTTTAATAATAACACAAATAACATTATTTGATATCTTTAAATACACTGATAAAACCAGAGAAGAGGAGACACCAATCCCTGATGTTCCCTGACATGGACAAAACCAATGAGTTTCTTTTGGGTTTGAGCATTTGGTTGTACACGGTTTTTTTTCCCCCCTCCATGTCAAGATTCACACAAACAGTGTTCTTCTACTTGAAAGTCTGAGACAAAAGTATAGAAACACATGTCATGAAACAAGGTCTTCTGACACAGATTGTGTCTAGTGCTGAACTAAAACAAACAGGCACAGTCTTTGACAAGAAAACCAGCTGTTAGAGTAAGGATACATTTTTAACATGCCGTTTAGCCGCATACACGTTTTAAAAGCGCAAAAAACAGCTCTTTTAGAATAAATGCTCATAACGCCGTGTGCATGGCAGTAGCAGATCATTGATTGGATGATTGATTGGATAGTTCTAAAAACTATGGAGGATGATTGGTCGCTTTATGAAAGCTATAAGTCTCTGATGTGATGATCAGAATAAAATGAGACTAACAACTTTAACATCTAATCAAAGCAACAGAACCCTGATCATGAAGAACCACTTTAATACATTTAGGCCATCACTCAGGCAAGCAGAACCAGAGGTAAAGCCTGTACCAGTGTGGGTTTTCACCGAATGTTTATAAAAAAAAAACTAATGCAATCTAGTTGATTTAATTTGAAGACAACAATTTCATTTAGTCAAGTGCTTATGCATCACATTGATAAGATACATCAAATGTGTGCTGTATTTTTGACTACTAAAATGTGCATCCAGAACGCTAGGGGGCAGTGTTGTGCTCTAAAGGGCTGTTAAAGGAATGTTCCAGGTTCAATATAAATTAAGCACAATCTACAGCATTTGTAGCATAATGTTGATTAACACAAAAAAATAACTTCTATCTTTTTTCTTTATAAAGGCATAAATCGCAGTTGCGGTAAGGTGCTTTCAATGGAAGGCACTGGGGCCAGTCCACAAATGTTATAATACACTACAATACACTCTATTATAAAGTATAGCCACAAGACATGAACATTATATGTGTTAACATGAATTTAGGGTGAATTTACCAGATTACCGTGTTAACAGGTGTTACATCGTTATGACAACGAATTTGTAATATTCTACATAACTTTATTCATATAAAGGTTATCAAGCAATTTGATCACACTCAAATCATGTTAACATGGATAACATTTACGTCTTGTGGCTATACTTTTGAAACATTGTGTATTTTAACATTTATGTACTGGCCCCATTCACTTCTATTGTAATAGCCATTGCAAGAGTGTAACAAAGAGATGATTCCAATATATTTGTGGTAATCAAAATGATGCCAAAAATGATGCTGATTGAGCTCAACTTTTATTGAACACAAAACATTCCTTCAACTCTGAGTTGACTCTTGACAAGTTCACTCTTGCTAAATTCGGAATAGCATACTACCATACTACTACCATTTCTGCCTTATCAATATACTAAAGAAATGATAATAGTAGTGTGGTAGCACACTATTCTAAACATAGCATACATCACACACTATGCTGCACACTATGCTTTATGCAGCAAGTAGTATATACTGTAAAATGTACTGTAGTATGCGGTATGTAATGTAGTACAAACGATCAAGTACGCAACAGGTACTACAGTCAGACTTTGTATTACGCAATGTGTACTTTGTAGTGCAGAATGTAGTATGCTCAACAACTAATGTGCAATGTCCAGTATGCCATCTGTTAAGCAGGGAAAATAAATATTTATAGTCAAATATGTTATGTAATGACAATTTAACAATCCTTTTAGTCTTAATTTTAGCATTAAACCACAAGTCGGCACAAGACTGAAAGCTAGAGTAGTATTATCTGAATAAATGTGTGTAGGGCTATAAACAAAAAAAAAAAAGCATCTAATTAAATCAGTACTGATTGTTAACTGGATTGTCAGTTAATGCCATTAGAGCGACAATGTCAGTCTAATTGCAATGGTCTCTCGGACATGGGCCAATATTGTACTGTATCTGTAGTACTGCATCTAAAGTCTGTTCCTATTATGAACTACACTGCTAGAAATTAGAGTGTAATTCTGTTAACTATGAGATTTGCAGGGTTAAACTTGGTTCACTTGCAACATGGTTCATTCAGTTGCAATGGGAAATGCATTGTTAGCATCAGTGTGCATTAGGCCAACAATAGTGTAAGCTAGGCATGAGAAAAGCAGAACACTCTGGGAAGAAATGTCAGACAGTGCTTTCAGGCCACTAGGGGACGCAATCTTAAATACCAACTGGCACTAAATTTGTTGCCAATTTATAGTCCCTAACTGGTTGGTAGCAGCAGTTGAGGAAAGACTTAGGCGAGACTAGTCAAAAGTCTCCCATCTCCTCCGCATGTCCTCCACCTTCTTTTTAGGGGGTGTGGCCATAACTGTTGGTGTAGTTGCTATGGTAAGAAGGTCACTGAATGGATCATGGGATGTGTCTATGGGGACTTGCGCAGGTTGGGCGGGAGTAGGTGGTGCAGGCGATTCTAAGAGGCTTGAAAGAGAGCCACTACTACTGGAGGATGGAGGGACATGTCCCATTGGCCACGATCCTCCCGTTGGGGCCACACCCATGGCAGATGACTGACCAAATACTGAAAAGGGGCGGGGAGTGGAGAAAAAGGTGGGACCCTGGGGAGCCATGTAGGCTGGGACAAAAGGATTGCTTGGGACAACGGGACTATAGTGCCTTTGAGGTGGGTATTGGGCTGGTTGGTTGAAGGGGTTGAGTGACACTTGAGGTGGAATGGGGGGCAAGGTTGGGGGGTGGGGACGAGGAGGTAAGAGAGGTTTAGGTGTGTTAGATGCGGGTGGGGTGGTCTCATTTTCCGTTGTTCCACACAAAGGGTCCAACAAGTTGAGCAAATCGAGTCCCTGACCCTTGTTTTGCTCGTTAGGCTTCAGTAAGTTCGCCTGTGACTGCGCTTGTGTGTGTGGAGACATGTTAAGTGCCTGTCGGAACTCTTGCCCTCCGGTGGTCACTCCCTCATTTTCACTGGCGCGCAGCAGGGTCACAGGCGGTGCCAACATCGCACCCAGTTCAGGTGTTTTCCGACCCTGAGGGCGAGGAATTGTGATACAGGCCCCTTCCACCTTCTCTGTGTGAATTGAGCTCTCTTTGCTAGATGGACAAGGCTCTGGGGTTTCAAGAGGTGGCACAGAGAGAGGTCTCTCCCAGGACGGGGACTCGCGGCCAAGCAGCGTGAAAGGATCCTCCCTTTGGGTCCATAGCTTGCTGTATGGATTGGTGGTTTTAAGACCAGGCAGAGTCCGTGTGAATGCGGCTGAACTAAGACCCATCTGCAAGAGAACATACAACCAGAACAAGTGTTTAGACAAAGCATCCTTAGGTTCCTTTCTGCATGCCGTTATTCGTTATGCACAGTGCGTGCAATGCAAATTTACTGTACTTAAAGAGTATCACTAAGCAGTGATAGTGTGTATGCATTGAACGTGTTCATCTGGGCTTGCTTTCAAAAGATTGTACTTTGAAAAACTGCTCGACTGGCCTCGAGACTGAAAGGAAAGTAGAAAAAAACTACCTGAGTACCCTGAGTACATAGTGCAGCTAGATACAGATTCCCATTCTGTTTACACACAATTAAATGATTGAAAGGCAACCACATTCAACAACCAAATTCACTCCTTAAAAATGAATGAAATGACAACAGATTCACAAATTCACATTGTGTAATTTGTTTGAGTGAATAAGAGATGGAGCTACAGTATATATTTTCACTAATTTGCCATTTTTTATACCAAGCTTTCTCTCTGAAACCTATACTGCATCCGGAAAGTATTCGCTTTTTCCACATTTTGTTATGTTACAGCCTTATTCCAAAATGTATTAAATTCATTATTTTCCTCAAAATTCTACAAACAATACCCCATAATGACAACGTGAAAGAGGTTTGTTTGAAATCTTTGCAAATTTATTCAAAAAAAAAAAAAAAAACCCGAGCTCAGGTGCATCCTGTTTCCACCGATCATCCTTGAGATGTTTCTAAAACTTGATTGGAGTCCACCTGTGGTAAATTCAGTTGATTGGACATGATTTGGAAAAATAGGTGTGCCAAGCTTGTAGCATCATACACAAAAAGATTTGAGGCTGTAATTGGTGCCAAAGGTGCTTCAACAAAGTATTGAGCAAAGGCTGTGAATACTTATGTGATTTTTTTCTTTTTTTTTTTACACATTTGCAAAGATCTCAAACAAACTTCTTTCACGTTGTCATTATGGGGTATTGTTTGTAGAATGTTGAGGAAAATAATTAATTTAATCCATTTTGGAATAAGGCTGTAACATAACAAAATGTGGAAAAAGTGAAGCGTTGTGAATACTTTCCAGATGCACGGTAAATAGCCAGTGCATGTGCCAATCACAAAAACGCAGGCTGTCCACTTGTTTTAAAAAAAAAAAAAAAAGAGGTTGCACACTGACAGTCCCCTCCTACTGTGCTGATGATGAAAATTGCATTGGGTGCACTGTGTGGCAGATGTACCGGCACGCAGAAAACCAAAGTATACTTTGGCATTAACCCATGCATTACAGTCCATAGAGGACAGAGTCAATTAAAACCACAGCACCTGTCTATGGTGGTTTATTAAAAATTATTGGACACGAACATGACTTTGGTTGCTAAATACTTTAGTCAAAAATAGCTAAAACCAAACATCTCAAACTGCTGGCATCCACGTTACTTGTTTACAGCTGTGAAATGCCAAGATGTTGATAAGCTTATGCTATGGTCATGTTATGGTCATACATATACAGAACAAAAAAAATATATATTTTCCGTAATACAAGTTATACTCGCAAAATCTCGTGACATCATTATGATCATATACATATTGCAACAACATCAATCACTGTAGTAGGGTTGTCTAACCTGGTAGTTGAAGTTGGCATGTTGTGGGTCTGTTCGAAGCTCCTCCAAACTCCGTGCGGAACTGAGTGTTATGTGTGTGCTGTGAGAGAAGTTTGCTGTATTTGCGGTGTCTGTACTCTCCAGCTCTCCCTTCTGACTACAGAAGGCATCCTCCAACAGGCTCAGGTCAGAGAATTTGTCTAGCACAGGGCTGGACGGAGCCGTGTTACCCTGGAAGCGCTCCCCAACCTCTTCACCTTCTTCCACAAGTTCAGCCTCTTTAAGAGACCTGTATGGCTGGGGCCTAAGTTACATGTACACATATGCCAAAAAAACACATATGCATGAGCACACAACATCCACACCACAAATACACGCAAAAAAGCACAACATATGCACAAACAAGTACAGTCAGAGTATAATTTTCATGTTAGATGAGGAACTGTTGAAATGGGCAGCTATGATTAACATAATTGCAAAGACATACGTTTAAGGATAAAATCTAGACATGCAAAAACAAATAATTAAGCCAGTATTTAAGACAAATCCAGAAGGCTGCGCCATGAAAACATTCCATGGCATACAGTAACCCCAAAAAGCTGCTTAAAAATGTCTAAATATCATTTTGCATACAAGAAGACCAACTAGAAATACATTGCAGTAGTCCAGTCTAGAGATGACAACAGCATGGACAAGAGAGAAAGGGTCTGATCTTGATCTTGATCTGATCTTTCTAATGTTGTACAGGGCAAATGTGTTTGAGAACAGAGGGGGGCCAAGTAATGAAGCCTGGGTTACCCCCACTGATACAGGTCTACAGACATATTCCACTGAATTTGACTGAGAAAGTGTTACGTTTACATTTTTGTCCTATTGTTTTGTCATTTAAATCCTAAAAAACAATTTATGTGAGATTATTTTTCTAGAATTTTTTGCTTGTTCTGTATTTCTTTAGACTGACACTTTGCATAAGATGACAAAATATCGAACAATGACATTCATACATTAAATGAGGCTTAAGTGTCCAAATACTTTTTGGGGCCACTGTAAAAGGGCCATTGTATACTCTTTTTAACAATAATGGACATTAGAGGCAAATCAGCGAACAGAGACCATTCAAAAGGAGCAGAGAGCAGTAAGTGTTCAGGAAAAGCAGTGATGGAGTTGTCGTCTTGAGACAGCTCATCACCCGAAGAGTCCTCGCACAGAAACACTGTATAGTGACGGGTTGGACGCATGTAACTACAGTGTCATGCATGTCGGCATACGGATACACAGATGCAGAGCAGCAACATAAATAACACAACAAACACACATTCACATAGAAAGAGCCAAGTACCAGGTGTACCCACACACAGACACACATAACAAAAAAGACCACATCCCAGTTTGAGAGAGAGAGAGAGAGAGAGAGAGAGAGAGAGAGCACAAAGGAGAAGAAAAGAGTAAGTGAAACATGCAATCACACAATCAAGACTACAACATTACTGTGCTAATTTGTTATTGATTTAGATATAGGCAGATAATCAGTATATTTCTTATTGATCTGAAAATGTTCTTCTAATTTCTAAATATTTGGTTCTTTAATATCGAGACTACCGATAAATGCCAACCATTTGATGGGACTCTAAACAATCCCATCCAAAACAAAACTATAAATAATCGATTCTGCAAATATTACGCTTAAACATACAGTAAAATGTCTAAAAATGTATACAAAAATCAACAATATCGGTCCATCTCAAATTGGATTGATAGAGAAAAGCAAAGATCAATGCCTATGATGTGTTATAATGATATTGTAATTGCATTTGTGTGTATACAAGAGCATGTGTGAGAGAGGTTTAATCTTACTGTTCAGGGCTTCCCTCAATTGCAATATTACTGCGTGGTCTCTTCGCCACAAGAGGTCGAGGAGGTCGGGCCTGGAGACACACAAAAATACATTCTAAGGTCTTAAACGTTTGAGTTTTAAAAGGTTAATGTAGTCATTGTTAATTAAGAGTTCAACTGCTCCTCTTAAGCAGCAGAGGTTAGTAAATGTCCTGTAGACTGTAAACAAGAATGCAGTATCAAATAAGAGCTATAGAGAGGTCTTAGCACAAACCTGTTAGCATGTGTTACAATAGGTGTCCCAAACCTCAAAGTTCTGCGCTATTGTACGTCAATACAAGTAGTGTGTTTACACTGAACATGCAACAAAATGTGTACTACAAGTACCCGGATGATAAATTGTTTTATTTTTGGACACTTCATCAATCAGCGCTCACGGTTTTCAGTACATAGGGGAAGGGGCGGAGTTACCTGACTATGTTGCTAGTTTGAAAAAACTATTGTAATTAATGAAGAATGAAGCAACTAGACACACTTCAGTGAAGACGGCACCTTACGAATGTAAGTTGAATGCTTTACCATCACCGCACACTGTGTGAATGTGTACGTTGTTTGAGATACAAGTGTTGCATATCGCATGTGTTTGACACGTCACATCCTTCAGCTGTTAAATGGTGAATGTTTCCACGTAGTGGAATATAATAAGTGTTCCTTGACATAGTCTCCTTCAGCTTGCTCACAGGGGTTCTAAATACAATTCCTATTAAATTTGTATACACAATTTACAATAATATTTAATCAAACTACACAACTTTATAGATATTACAGTTTCATTTATTTTATTTTTTTTAATGCATGATTCCCTGTAAAGCTGCCTGGAAACGATGTGTGTAGTGAAAAGCGCTATACAAATAAAAATTACTTGACTCGTTCCATTTTGGATGATACAACACTTTGAAAATTCATCCACTACATGGCTAAGTGTATAGTGTATATTGTATGTGCGTAGTGTATAATGCATCATTTAGGACGCAGCTAATGTCCTTAATAGCGTGTATACATCCTAAAACCTCTCAGGTTTCTGTATTGATTCAGCTCATGGTTTCTGTGTGGTCCTGTAGTGCGTCAGTATAAACCAACAAACAGTTTTTGGCAAAAATTACAAGCTTTAAACCTTCCACTCAAGTTAGCATATCCAATCCATCTTTCCAAGCCAAAATTGATCGTAATCTTTTAATCAGACGTTTACTAGCTAATTGGAACTACAGCTGACTTGAAGAGTGAAAATAGGCAATAATAGAAGGTTTAAAGAAAACCGCATGCATGATTTCGGTGTGTAATGACAATTTTGAGTTATACAAACTATATGTTTATACTGCTATAGTGAGTGCAGTTTCTCTTTCTTTGTTTTCAATCCTCAACTAGTTCTTTATAATCAGAAGAAAACACTTTTACAGTAGGAAGGTAAGTGCACACAAACATGCACATTCATGCTTGTGAATGAGAATTTCTCTGTAGAGTAAAAATTTAAGTTAGATCCACACACACACACACACACACACACACATACATACACACATTCAGTGTGACAGCATGCTGTCAGAACCCAAGAATACATACACACTGCAGTGCAGCGGCCAGGTCAGTGTTCAAGGTGGAAGGTCAAAGGTCAGAGGGTGAGAGTGATGCACTGTACTCACTGGCTGTGTGTTGCGCTGCAGTTTTGAGGGATGGAGGGGAGGGGGATGTTGTGGCTTAGGGGGCCGTGGGGGGGGCTCTCGCTCACTCTGCTCCAAACACAGACACACATACACACATACACTGTCTGTAAAAAAATGGTTTGATGGGACACTCATTTTCACACTTTATAAAAATCCCTTGACACTCCAACACACACTCGATGGAATGAACCCTAATTCACAGCTCCATGTCAACACACATCTTAAAGCAACACGCATAAACTACATTTACATTTTATTTACTGCATGTTCTTAACAGAAACTTTCATAAGAACGTGAGTGCATACAGTACACTGCATGTGACAATGACCTCAACATTTATAAACTCCCACACCCACCTGTCCAATGTGCACAGTGATTGGCCGTCTCTGGTCCCAGGTAAGGGAGTCCCTGCTGTGTGTGGAGGGAAAGTGGGCGGAGCCAGGCTCTTCTGAATAGCCATTCTCAGCAAGCTCCTGCAAGTTCAAAAATGTGAATGGAACTCCATGTGCATTTATTGCAAAAAAGAGAAAAAAGAAAAAGTATTGCCATTTTGTGGGTGTTGGGCACCTTTTGTTTAAGTCGACTTTTCATTTCTTTGATGCCCATCTTGGCATGGTCTTTGGCCTGTTTAGCAAACACAGAACTATTGCTCATGGTACCATCAATAACATCTAAACAGTAGAATCTGAATGATATATTGATTAAAGATTTAATAAGCATCAAGCGTTTACACGGGAATATACATACAAATTTGTAAACAATCTTCATTGCAGGATTTGCCTTTGTCTTGACCGTGTTTAAGATAGCCCCGCTTCCTTTCTGTAAGAGAAAAGTTGTGTTAGATGTTAACTCAAGAGTTAGCTGCGTTGAAAAAAATAAAGGTTGACACTTTCTATATATATATATATATATACACACACACACACACACACACACATACATACAGTATAGAAGTACACATACATATAAGATATTCAACAAGTGCTGTCATGTAAAAGCATTTTACACCTTGTTGGTGGTTTAATTACCACCAACAAGGTGTAATTTAAAGATCCCTCTCTCTTCCACCAATACAGATCAAACATTTGTATGACTCATTCTATACTTCAGACTTTCATCAAACTTTGTCCAATCAAAAGGGTCGTTCTGAACAGATTTTCCAATAAGAAGTTAAAAAGTTTTTTTCGGTTATCACCTTTCACCTCTCAGAAGCTCTCACAGTGGAGGGTAACAGTCTTCAAAGGAAATAATTCATAGGGGTGATCATTTCTGAACAGGATGTGCCAAAACTGGAGATAGATGCAAGGACAAGTGGCTGGAGTTTATATATATGTATTTATTTTGTGCAGCCGGAGGTTTCCTGATATGTACAGTTCTAGTAAGTGTTCTCTAATTATTATACTACGTGTATTGTGATTTATAACATGGATATATAATTTTTTATTCCTTTGTTTTTCCATTCATCTGTTATGCACAGCTGCTCCCGCCTCGTCATAAATAAAGACCGCAATTTACTGTGTACATTTGTGGGCAGGTCATGTAATTATGTTGTCACAGTTAGATCATTGTTCGGTTTTCAAATATTTGGAAAAGCTGTCCGATATTGAGATTACTTCTCAAATTTCCCCTGTAAGAGTACTCTAGCTTGAGCAGCACAATGGAAAGGAGTGTGTGTCAGTGTAGTAGCTACAAACCAAAACCTAATGGCTAGTTTTAAAAATGGGGCGAGTCGTTTGACATGTCCCGCCCCACTTCCTGTTTCAGTAGGAAATACGTCAAAACAGTAACTCCAACCACGCGTCAAAGCACTTCAGGGCGACTTTAAGTGGAACATAGGCAATAAGTCTTTTGAATATATATAATAAAACATCAAATAAAATATGTAAAATATTTAAAATATATATACAAATATTTTTGTTTTTGAACAAAGGCCAGTATAGAATCAGTTTGATTTTGGGGGGTGTTTTGTATACGTAGTGACAAAGATTTGGCAACTATTGGAATCAAAATGCAATAAGTGCTTTTCTTAATGTCTCAAATGTATATTAAATGTGTGTTCCTTTGTATATAACTTTTATTTTACAAGCTTGACTTGTTGTTTATTTGTTTATTTGTTGTAATGTCTTATAACCACGTAAAATATCTTGTGGATGTTTATATGACATTGCTTTTGTCACTTTACTTAAAGCATACCTAATATATGTAATACTGTACATATAATACATAATAACCTTTGTAGAGTAAAAAAAACCATCTTGTTCATGTTATAATGCATTACACTCTAATGGTGCGTTCACATACAACGTGAATCTGAGCATTTCACGAGGCGCGGTTACATACAAAGTCAATGCAAAGACGTGAATAGACGTGAATTTGCGGCTGGCGGCAGGAATGAAGCGAATGGAGCGAAGTGAAAATGCGAAATCGCTTAAATTCGCGTGTTCTCGCGAGATGAAAAGTTTAAACTTGAGCGAAATATCCACATGACGCGTTATCGCGAAAGCCTATCAGCATTGAGATTGTCCAGATGTCACTGACGTACTGATGTAGTAGCAGAAGATATCAGGAAAAATAGGTGGGAAAAATGGTTGTAGAGGTGTGTGGGCACCCGGAATAGTATGACACAGCGTCAACGTATCTGGGACTTTCACAACAGATACAGAGCAGCAATCGTTGTGATATCGGCCATGGTTGATGGAGGAAAGATAAGTTGTCGTAGATGCCCCTCCTCCTGTCCTTTTCCGGAAGAGAATGGGGAATATTTGCGTGTTCGTGCGAGTTTAAACAAATTTAATCCAGCGGTCAAACTCGCGCGAGCAATGAGAGGCAAAAAAAAATTCTGCATTGTATGTGAACGCACCATAAGGTATAACGACTCGGTTACTAACGTAACCTCGGTTCCCTGAGAGGAGGGAGCGAGTATTGCGTAAGTAGCTTACGCTATGGGAAAACTCCGTTTCTCGAGAAATATTGAAGTCTTTATGTAAAACGCATTGCAGCTGCACAGCAGACAGCAATGAGCGAGGCAGCTCGGTCATTGGCTGTGCTGCGGCAACTTGCTCGAACCAATGACGGGGCGACTCTGAACGCGCGACCAATGAGCGCGCTCAGAGCCAGCCAAGATTAGCATGGCTAAGGCTATATATTAGGCGCCCCGTCATGAGAGTTCTTTAGGTTCAATCGACTGAAGCGAACTGACCAAGCACAAGCACGGCAGCTTACGCAATACTCGTTCCCTCCTCTCAGGGAACCGAGGTTACGTTAGTAACCGAGTCGTTCCCTCTCGAGAGGTCTCTCCTATTGCGTAAGTAGCTTACGCTATGGGAACACCATGCAAAACGCCGTGCGTGCTGACTTCGCTCTATAAAGCCAGAGGCGGATGCCTGAGCCTTAAAGCAAAGTGATTATCCAACAAGCCGGCCAACGGCGAGCTATATAATGGGAAAATACAGAGCGCCTTTGCCCCAAGGAGGTCCATGGTGGGGCGCTCATTGTAAAAACACAAGCACATAACTTATGTACTGATTTTTCTATGTATTGATATGCATAAAAAATCCTCTAAGTCAGTCAGAGATGGACCTATAAGGGAGGAGATAATGCTCAGCATATACATACTCCAGTCCATTCTACAGTCAGGCTGATAGAATGTTGGAATGCAATGAGGGGACCTGTAGGTTATAAAACCTGATAAATGTCGAAGGCGAGGCCCAGCCTGCCGCCACACAAATATCTTCAATGGGTATCCCACTCGACCACGCCCACGAGGAGGTCATGCTCCTCGTAGAGTGAGCTCTGACGCCTAAGGGGCATTGAAGGCCCTTGGCTTCATAAGCCAGAGCTATAGCATCCACTATCCAGCGCGATATTCTTTGCTTTGAAACTGCGAGACCTTTTGTGCGGCCGCCAAAGCATACAAATAATTGTTCCGTCTGTCTGAACGGGGCAGAACGTTCCAAATATACTCTGAGCGCCCTGACCGGGCAGAGTAAATTAGCGTCGCTTTCGTCCGCTGGGGACGATAGCGCTGCCAGAGATATCACCTGTACACTGAAGGGTGTGGAGAGCACTTTAGGAATATACCTGTGCTTTGGCCTAAGGACAACTCTGCAGTCGTTAGGTCCAAATTCCAGGCAAGCAGCGCTTGATGACAGCGCGTGCAGGTCGCCCACTCTCTTGACTGAGGCGAGCGCCAGCAAGAGCGCAGTTTTGAGCGAGAGCTGTTTAAGGTGCACGGTTCGGAGAGGTTCGAACGGGGCACTCTTGAGTGCGTCCAGGACCGTGGCCAGGTCCCAGATCGGCACCGAGGGGGGGCGAGGGGGGGTTCATCCTCCTAGCGCCTCTTAGGAAACGAATGATTAGGTCGTTTTTCCCTAATGAACGTCCTTTATCAGGATTGTGTGACGCCGCTATGGCAGCCACATAGACTTTGAGCGTGGAGGGTGTGCGGCCCGCCTCCAGCAGCTCTTGCAAAAAGGCGAGTACACTTGGTATCTCGCACGATTTGGGGTTCAAGCTCTTGGTATCACACCAGTCACTGAACACTTTCCACTTTTGGGCATATAAGCGTCTCGTAGAGGGCGCTCGCGCCTCCGTGATGGTTCTCAAAACTCCACTGGGGAGGTTCTCGGGAACCCGTTGAGGGGCCATGCATGGAGGGCCCACAGATCGGGGCGGGGATGAAGAATCATCCCGTTGGCCTGCCTGAGGAGGTCTAGCCTCAGCGGAATCGGCCATGGGGCAGATTGCATCATCTGCATCAGTTCTGGAAACCACGTCTGGTTTTTCCAGAGAGGGGCTACCAGGAGCACTGCACATTTCACTTCCCTGATCCGACTGATGACCTGAGGTAGCATCGCGATCGGAGGAAAAGGGGCGGCTCGGCCAGACTTGGGCGAGCGCGTCCGTGCTCTTTGAGAAGAAAAGGGGGCAGTGCGCATTTTCCCTGGAGGCGAAGAGGTCGACCTCCGCCTTGCCAAAGGTTTGCCATAACCACTGAACCGTCAGG
Organism: Xyrauchen texanus; assembly: GCF_025860055.1. NCBI lineage: Eukaryota > Metazoa > Chordata > Actinopteri > Cypriniformes > Catostomidae > Xyrauchen > Xyrauchen texanus. The sequence goes on along the minus strand of NC_068306.1, from coordinate 8,851,051 downwards.
GGGTGGAGAGACCATTCTCCTGGGAGAACCTTGTCTCTGGACAGCATGTCCACTCCCTGGTTCAGGACGCCTGGCACATGCGCTGCTCTCAGCGAGCGCAAGTAGTGCTGTGACCATGAGAGGAGCTCCCTGGCCATAGAGTGCAGGGAGCTCGACCGGAGTCCACCCTGGCGATTTATATACGATACTACCGTCATGTTGTCCGTTCGGACCAGGACGTGTTCGTTTTTCAGGTACGGAAGCAGGGCTCTGAGAGCCAAGGCGACCGCTTTCATTTCCAGACAGTTTATATGTAGGCGCTTTTGGCAGCACGGTGGAAGCAGGCTCGTTTGCGGCGAAGGCGGCAAAGCGAGCGCGCAGCTCGGCGAGGCCCAGGGAGTCACATTCGGGGCATCCGCCCTGAATGAGAGCAGCTTCTGCGTGGTCAGGTCCCAGGCAGCGAGTGCAGATAACGTGACGGTCCCCGTCAGGAAGAGGGCCTCTGCACGAGGCGCAGGTTAAAGGCATTTGGAACAACGCCTCGAAAATTGCTCTTTTACTTAAATCAAAAGCGTCGCAGAGGCGAACACTTGTAAGTAAAAAGGATATCAGTGATGCGCGCCGGATGGCGTAGCAGAAGGCTTCGAAGGCGGCTGAAGGCGCCGGCGTCCTCTTAGCAGTCCTGCTGTAGGCTTGTCAACGGCGGGCGAAAAGACTCCAACAATCCGGAGGATCCAGCGAAGAGAAGGTCTTCGCTGAAGGAGATTAAATCTAAAGAACTCTCATGACGGGGCGCCTAATATATAGCCTTAGCCATGCTAATCTTGGCTGGCTCTGAGCGCGCGGGCGCGAAGCGCGCGCTCATTGGTCGCGCGTTCAGAGTCGCCCCATCATTGGTTCGAGCAAGTTGCCGCAGCACAGCCAATGACCGAGCTGCCTCGCTCATTGCTGTCTGCTGTGCAGCTGCAATGTGTTTTACATAAAGACTTCAATATTTCTCGAGAAACTGAGTTTTCCCATAGCGTAAGCTACTTACGCAATAGGAGAGACCTCTCGAGAGGGAACTATGAATAGGTCAGTATTGTTATGTATTATACCTGTAGTTACAATTATTTATGAGAAGCTCTAAATTATTAAGAGACAATACAAATGCATTTATAATGCCTTTACAATGCATTTTAAATACGGCCTCCACAGACAGTGTTACCAAATAGAAACTACAAATTCATACAAAAAAGCAATCAGGAACATTATTTCCCTATAAAGAACAAGCAACCAGAACAGTATGTAGTGTCAGTGCTAGAGATGAGTGTGTGCGTGTGTGTGTGTGTGTGTGTGTGTGTGTGTGTGTGTGTGTGTGTGTTCCGAGGCCAATGTAACAGTGTGTGATAATCACATCTTCCCAATAATAAATATAGATTTTGTCTTAACCAGACAAACTTTGTCATGACCATCAACAACATTGTGTCAAGACATTTTTACAAATGCAAAGAGAAATTTATTTCGTCCCAAATCCTCACATTTTTTAAACATTTTATGTTCTGAATGGCAGTAAATTGCTTTCAATGAGCACAGAAAAAGTACTTGAAACATGACATGTTGTGCAAATTGTTTCTTTACGTTGGCATAGCAAAGATCACAGTTATTTGGAACACACGAAAAAAGATAAATCGAAAAATTCACCTTCACTGTGAATAGCCACTGATATGTCTTATCACTTCCTGAAACACAGATTTTTAAGAAATGCATGTAAAAAAAAATAAAAAATTTTAAAGTGTAAAACCCAACACTGAATTGATGAGTTTTACATTAAGCATACAGACAACATCATAAAGCTTTCACTTAAAGTGTAATATTATGTGTGCATCTTTTTCACCTGCATATTCTCCCATATTGATCTCCTCCTCAAACTGATCACTGAACCCTTCACCAGCATTCAACAACTCCAGACGTCCATCTATAAACTACAAACACGATTCATTCCCTTCCTATCAAGTATGAGTCAGGTTAGAGAATGGGCTTATTTGGACTGTTCATTCACAGTCAAAATGCTTTGCAAAAGGGTTAGACCAAAATCATCAAAAAGGACTCAAAAGAATGACTTGTTTGTGAATCAGAACATACTCAAAAACATTGAGTTTCTCATCTGTTTGCAGGCCACAAAGCTATCATGTGCATTGTCATTTCTCTTAAAAATAAATTAGATGTTCACTTACTTGAAATACGCTTTATCTTTTAAAGGATGAACTGCCCATTAACAACTAATAGAAGAATATGCTTAGCATTCAGATCTGTACTACATCCATATGTGCATATTATACCTGTTTAAAGAACTGTAGTTGAATGGCGTTCAGTAGAAACTGTCTCATTGTGCTGGATCTGTGTATGATAAAAGCTTCCTCACTGAAGGTGATTGGCTCCTCCTGAACATACAGACACAAAGGAGATAATAAACATATAGTTTAATATGTACTGTATACATACACTTACATATTTAGAGTGATGCATGGAGTGCTATGCTCCACTAGAGGGTGCTAACTCACAGCTGGAATACCTCACAAAAAAAGCTCAGAGCCAACATTAAAAAACCTTTAAGATACAGTTTGAAATTCACTCAGACCAACAAGCATATCAATACCTAAAACTATTTCTCTCTCACCGGTTCAATGTGTAGCGCATCCCTATAACTGCCAAACAGAGCCGCCTGTGCTTTCAGAAACGCTCTGGCCACCCCGTCCCCTGTTGTTGAGGAAACTTTCCGTAAACGGTTCTTTAAGGATGAAACCTGCGGCAAACAAAACATCACTTACTTGACTGTGTACCTGACATCACTTACTTAGGTGATGTGTTTCTTAAGAATGAGATCAAAATATATATTTTTAACTAAATTAAGTCTTTGTGGAGATCTGAGCATTGCTCATCCGTTACTCATAACGTGTCTGTGTACTCACTACATCATTGGGAAGGCTTTGCAGGTCATCAAACGGCGTTTCAAGAGTGTTTGTGTCCACATTGAGAAGTACCACATCATCTAAAGCCATACCTCGCACCTTCTGTTATAGCAAAACACACACAAAAAATCAGCTATGCTGAAAACAAACTAACTCTAAGCTAAAACTACAACCAATTACTCCATTGTACCTCAACACTATGATTGAAATATTATTAACATGTAGCACAGAAATGCATATGTAAGAAAGGTCAAAGAACGCATCCGTCACCTCCATAAGACTGGTATGCACTCCGATGAGGTACGGCATTGGAGCACTGACAAAGAGAGAAACACGTTACACAAGGGGTATAACCATTACAGGAGTCAATCAATTCAATCAGGTGCTGTGTGTATATCATAACTACCTTGTGCAGTTTGCGTACTTACCAGCAGTAGTCTATTAAGTGCTGTGGCAGCACTGGAATGTAAACATGCTGCCAGTACATGGGATACAACATAGCCGCCGCTCCATGAATGCATGCAGTTAACTTCAAAGAGAGAGAAATGAGCAAAACAAGTAGAGAACATGAAGATTAACAACTAAACATGTATAAATAAATTCAGACAGAACTGATGTATGCTTATCCATTTACTTTCAGCTAGGATTGCGGACAGAGAATTACAGTGGATACAAGGTGAGAACAGCCTGAGTTATTGCATTCAGTATGTGTGTCTGTGCTCATTAAATGAATTCAACACTAAATGTTTTCTTTTCTCAAGGTGGATCTAAGATAATGGAATCTACTTCTGAAATGATCAGACAGAAGGGTTAAAGAATCTCCCAATGGAAGGAGTAGACAGAGGAGGAGAGCGAGAGATAGGGAGAGAGGTGCTGCTCACAGTGCTGAGCTTGCTGCAACTGATGAGGACTCGTCTTTCGTACAGCATGCTCGCATAAACATGGAGCATGTTATTCACGTCCACTGCTACAAAATACTCCGTCAGATTTCTCTGCAAAATAACACAAAAATCACCAGTCAGAGTGTTCACAGGGATCAGTATGATCGTCAAAGTGTAATATGCATGAAGCCAACAATATCCTGTGTATTTACAAACTTATCGAAAGTTACTACTTTTTCATGTGATTGGGAATTTGTACTTTTGATCACTTTACCCAACAGGGTCAAATATAAAAAGGTTACACCTACATTTTCAGGTATGCTGGGTAAATCTCTTGGATCAGGCACTGTGAAAAACAAATGCTAGAAACACAGAGAAAGAGAGTCAAATATGTTTTTGGCTGCAGAAAAACGAATACTACACACTGATTTTATTATTAGAAGTAGACCGATATTTATCGGTGCCGATAGTTGCTTTTTGGAACTTTCGTTATCAACAAAATATACAGTGCTTCCGGAAAGTATTCACAGCACTTCACTTTTTCCACATTTTGTTATGTTACAGCCTTATTCCAAAATGTATTAAATTAATTATTTTCCTCAAAATTCTACAAACAATACCCCATAATGACAACGTGAAAGAGGTTTGTTTGAAATCTTTGCAAATTTATTAAAAATAAAAAACGAAAAAAAATCACATGTACATAAGCACCTTTGGCACCAATTACAGCCTCAAATCTTTTTGTGTATGATGCTACAAGCTTGGCTCACCTATTTTTGGGCAGTTTCTCCCATTCTACTTTGCAGGATCTCTCAAGCTCCATCAGGCTGGATGGGGAGCGTCGGTGCTCAGCCATTTTCAGATCTCTCCAGAGATGTTCAATTGGGTTCAAGTCTGGGCTCTGGCTGGGCCACTCAAGGACATTCACAGAGTTGTCCCGTAGCCGCTCCTTTGTTATCTTGGCTGTGTGCTTAGGATCGTTGTCCTGTTCGAAGATGAACCTTCGCCCCAGTCTGAGGTCCAGAGCGCTCTGGAGCAGGCTTTCATCAAGGATGTCTCTGTACATTGCTGCATTCATCTTTCCCTCAATCCTGACTAGTCTCCCAGTTCCTGCAGCTGAAAAACATCCCCACAGCATGATGCTGCCACCACCATGCTTCACTGTAGGGATGGTATTGTCCAGGTGATGAGCGGTGCCTGGTTTCCTCCAGACATGACGCTTGCCATTCAGGCCAAAGAGTTCAATCTTTGTTTCATCAGACCAGAGAATTTTGTTTCTCATGATCTGAGAGTCCTTCAGGTGCCTTTTGGCAAACTCCAGGCGGGCTGTCATGTGCCTTTTACTGAGGAGTGGCTTCCGTCTGGCCACTCTACCATACAGGCCTGATTGGTGGAGTGCTGCAGAGATGGTTGTTCTTCTGGAAGGTTCTCCTCTCTCCACAGAGAAATGCTGCAGCTCTGTCAGAGTGACCATCGGGTTCTTAGTCACCTCCCTGACGAAGGCCATTCTCCCCCGATTGCTCAGTTTGGCCAGGCGGCCAGTTTTAGGAAGAGTCCTGGTGGTTCCAAACTTCTACCATTTACGGATGGAGGCCACTGTGCTCATTGGGACCTTCAATGCTGCAGGAATTTTTCTGTACCCTTCCCCAGATCTGTGCCTAGATACAATCCTGTCTTGGAGGTCTACAGACAACTCCTTGGACTTCATGGCTTGGTTTGTGCTCTGACATACACTGTTAACTGTGGGACCTTATATAGACAGGCGTGTGCCTTTCCAAATCATGTCCAATCAACTGAATTTACCACAGGTGGACTCCAATCAAGTTTTAAAAATATCTCAAGGATGATCAGTGGAAACAGGATGCACCTGAGCTCAATTTTGAGTGTCATGCCAAAGGCTGTGAATACTTATGTACATGTGATTTTTTTATTTTTAATAAATTTGCAAATATTTCAAATAAACTTCTTTCACGTTGTCATTATGGGATATTGTTTGTAGAATTTTGAGGAAAATAATGAATTTAATACATTTTGGAATAAGGCTGTAACATAACAAAATGTGGGGAAAAGTGAAGCACTGTATGTCAATTGTTGCCGATAGTTTGTTTTTTTATTATTATTATTCCTCTATTTTACTCCTACGGAGGATTGTACAGTTAGAACGCCATGGTTTTACAGTCTTACAGCGAACCCTAGAGGTGAAATAAAAACAAATTTTTTAAGTTCTAAATTTAAGCAAGCGCAAGCAAAGAAAATGTGACCATATGGAAACATGTCTCATTAGCTCATTGTGTTTACTACTTCATAGCTTATAAATAATCAAACAAAAACTAATTTAGTGAAATATATTTCAAAATAAGAGTCCAGAAACGTGTGTAAAAAAGTGTATTTCAGGCATGTGCAAAGTTAAAAGTCCTGCTTTAATTAGTTATCTGCCTTTTTAAACACCTTAGTTATCGGTATCAGCTAAATCTACTACCGGTTGACCTCTTGTTAATATGAATGTTTTGCTTGCGATAAATGTCATGCACTGTATGTGAGAGTGACTGTATTCTATTACCACACTCAAATGCACAGGCACTCCAGGATCAGGTATGTTCAACCCATGTAGAGACTCTAATAACTCTCTCCACTGACTGTCCTGTAACACACATGCAAAAACATATATAACACATGCACACATAATTTAAAACAGCAAGTCCTGAGCATGCATGTTTCACTGTATTGGATGATATATCACTTGTTTAAATGTGTGCACGTGTGTTTTGCAGTCATATGTGCACTCCTGACCTGTCCTTTGGTTGTGTAGTCTGCCAGGATATTCAGCAACTTGTAAAAGACCTCAAACCAGGGCAGATAGCTGAACAAAAACAGATAAGAAAGGCAGAACACAAAAGCTTAATCTGAGACACAAACACAGATGCAAGCGCTTCGCCAATGCATGGTCCCATTGTACATACATTACGTGCGGTCTATCGTTGCTCTGGCGGTTACAAACTTTGGAACACAAGGGGGCGAAAGAGTTTTTTAGCCACCACGACACCGGATGTGGTGGAGTCAACATGTTGACAGTTGAGGAGTGTGCTTTTGTATTTGCTAAAAAGACAACTGAAAAATATGTTTGTATAATCTAACATGTTCAGCAAGACTCTCCTCAAATTGCTGCTCAGCCATGACAGTTGATTGAAAAAAAAAAATGTATCTGCCACATCACCCATTGCGGCAACGCTGAGAACACAGCATGCACTTGCATTAGGTTATGAATTGCACTCTGACACATTTCACAATGCAACAATGCATAAAATTGAGCTTGCGTAGCAAGATGCGTCTGCGTTCACGTACTTACGTAGAGTGTGTTTGGGCCTTAAATTAAAATTTAACCTGTGATACTTTCAACTTGTAGTCTCAGAGCTTATAAACATTGTACACACAGTATTTTACCTGAGGATACAGTGGCAGCTGTGAGCTCCTGATGACAGCCTACAGAAACCAAAGCGCTGTTTGCTCTCGATATCCGTTAGAACAAACGTAAAGTTCTGCCCCACTTGACCAACTGACATACTGAAAGACAAGACAGGGTTAGAGTCAGAAAACACACTGGATAGTGTTGCAGTACAGTGATATTGCGTGATGGGCTCTGCAGGGGAGGGTGTAAACATGCCGTTCCTCAATAACTAAACAGATTAAAGAACTGTAGTGAATAACATTATTCACTACAGTACAATTACCTAGAGTTTAAAACAAAGTCAACATGTGTGCATTTCTTACCTGTCCATGCTGAAGGGGAAACAAAACTTCGGGATAGTCTGTACTGTTTCCTGTAAACAGATAGACAGAGGTAGAATTCATACCTTGACAGAAAGTTTTTGACTTAATGTACACAAAAGACCACCACGTACAAATGAGGCTACATCTACTCTGTGTGTTACGTGTAACTGTCGCTCTGGTGCCCCTCCATATGGACTACAGTCCCAGGTGGGAGAACAGGTGAGCCTGTGTGTGTTTTTCTCCCCTGATCGGTGTCAGGATGTGGGAATTAACTCAGGAACAATAGCATGACAGAGGGAGGGGACACAGCCCAGATTACAGAGATTCACCGCTGGGTAACGACACCCAGACCGTCCTCTGGGACCAATGGGCCACAATCAGGGCGAGAGGGGAGTAAAGCTGCGTCTGTGCATGTGCTGAGTGTGTGAAACTGTAAAGAACAGGTGTGTGTAGTTAACAGTGATGCACATCTGCTCCTGATACACACATACACAATCAAAAAGTAACAAAAATAAAATGTCTTTAAAATTCTCGTCTTTGTAGGCTAAAATCTCTTGAGCAATTTTGGTAAAGCTTGATGCTTCACAAAGAATCAAACACACTCTCTAGAGGTTTAACTCCATCTGTCAGAACAGGTGCTCATTGCATTATCACTCAGATGAACAACAATTATAAGATCTCCACCCCAACATCCCAAGAGATTCAGAGAGTGAGAGCAAATAATGAAATACAAACCTGGTCAGTGTATGTACTGGGGAAACTCCTTCGCACCTCTGCTCCTTAAAATAACGCAAAAATCATATTATTAAGATTCAACAGTCAAGCACACAGACCGATAAAACCAAATATCTCCCAATGGACAAACTGTACTGAGGGTTCAGATTACGTATACTGATGCAACAGTCTGTGCACATAAAACTCGGTTAGGTCTGAAAGGGTTTCCTCTGATTTCAGTGGGATATGTTACATTATGGGTGTGTGCATATGTCACGGGGGGACTCGTCTCAGGAGATCAAACCCAGGATGCTTTGCTCCTGCTTCCCTCATCAAACCATACCGTCACTAGGCAACAGTTGCCTAGTACATAGACTGAGTGAGAAGGAGTCTCAGCAGAGTATTTTCCTACAGCTAGTGCAAAATACTAGCAGGGGCGCTTTAAAGGAATAGTTCAGCCAAATATTTTAATTAAAATGTTTACTCACCCTCAGGACATCCCAGCTGTGCATTACTTTTTCTTCTGCAGAACACAAATAAAGATGTTTTGAAGAAAATCTCAGCTCTGTAGGTCCATACAATGCAAGTAAATGGTGGCAAGAACTTTGAAACTCTAAAAACACATAAAGGCAGCATAAAAGTCATTTATAAGACTCCAGTTGTTAAATCTGTATCTTCAGAAATGATATGATAGGTGCAGGTCAGAAGCAGATAAATATATAAGTAATTTTTTTACTATAAATCTCCACTTTCACATTGTTCTTCTTTAGTTGTTTTTTTACCATTTGCATTATTTGTGCATATTGTCACCTACTTGTCGAGGCTGATCAAAGGTGGAGATTTATAGTAAACAAAACAAAAGGACTTAAATATTGATCTGTTTCTCACCCACACCTATCCTATCGCTTCTGAAGTCTAGGATTAAACCAATGGAGTTGTATGGATTACTTTTATGCTGCTTTTATGTGCTATTTGGAGCTTCAAATTTCTGGCCACCATTCACTTGAATTGTACGGACCTACAGAGATGAGATATTCTTCTAAAAATCTTTGCTTGTGTTCTGCAGAAGAATGAAAGTCATACACAACTGGGACGGAATGTGGGAGAGTAAATGATGAGAGATTTTTCATTTATGGGTTAATCATTCCTTTAACACACAGGCTTTAATGGGCCGTCCGCCACCCTATTCTCTCATGTCCAAGTTCCACGAAAGAGTGTATCTTAACACGTTCAGTGGGAGATGCTTATATACAGTACACACAGAATGTGTGTGCAACAGTAAAAGTTGTCTATGTTGTGCATGTTCATATAACAAAAGTCCTGCAATGAAAATGTATCATGACTGAGGCTAACATTCTGCCAAACATCTCCTTATGTGATCCAGGGAAGAAAGATCTTGTTGACTTGCTAATAAATATCCCAAACAAAACCCTTGATCTGACAAACAAACTTTTGTTTTTTTATCAGATAGTTCCTCAGAAGCACTCATCATAGAGGCCTGGTACCTCGTAAACATGAATGTATCTCCTGGGAAACTGATGAAAGTCTTTGCACACTGACACCTGAAAATTGTGTATAATCCAGTCAATCAGATTGCAGCTTGTGGTTTTAAGGAAGCTCTAGGCATTTTTGTCTGTAATATGCATCAGGATGTCCGTGGGTGGTCTGTCAGAGACTAGATGAAAACAGATTAGGACCTGTACACGGATCTGACTAGCTTAAACTGCACTCAGTAGCTCAGGTATGTTCATTTCATTGCATGAACTCTCACACACACACACACACACACACACTCCCAGCACCCTGAATCATTTAGCTTTTGGCAACATTATTCTAGTGCAAGTCATTTCATTTCTGACAAACAAGGAAATGATGCAGCATTCACACATTAGTTCACTTAAATTAGTTTTAGTCTTGAAGATCCACTCATCACAAGGATTACAGCAGAAATCACTTCAGGCTAACGCCCACTAATAGACTCATCACAAATGTTCCCTATGTGATAACAACAAGAAACTAATAGCTACATTGTCTGATCCTACAACCTGCTCCTTTCCAAATAAATACAGAGAAAAAACAAATATATCCACTTTAAAAGGATGTCAGGTAGGCGGCAGTGGATTACTGCTTTGAGGAAGTGTGAGTGGGTGGGCAGCATGAGTATTATTAGAAGTATTTTCATTGTATTAATGACACATTAACCTATTGTGAAAATAAGAGGACTCACCAGAGCCAGCCGTCCCAGAATGCACCACTTCCATGTACACCTCAAAGGTTGACCCGGGGCTCTCCCTGAAATATAAAGAACAGAGGGTCAGAGGTCAAATATGAGAGTAATCTGAGAGATTAGAGTGGCTAAAAGAAGTTATTCAGAAAAGCTGAAAAAACAATGTGTTTTACTGTAGATTTGAAAAGCCCAGTCACACACTCTATACCCATTTCGACCTTCACAACAAACAAACATTTACACCTCCTGCCACCACCCTCCTCCCCTCTCCTGCTACTCAACATGAACTTAAGATCTGTGTAGATGATGTGTGCGGGGTCTTCCGGAAACAGAAGAAAAGAAAAGTACAGGGCCCAGATGGTGTTTCACACACTTGTCTACAATCCTGTGCTGACCAGCTGGCCCCCATCTTCACACAGATCTTCAACAGATCACTGGTTCAGTGTGAAGTTCCTTGCTGCTTCAAACGCTCCACAATCATCCCCTTCCCAAAAAAAAACAAGATCAAAAGGACTTAATGACTACAGACCCTTTCTGACAGAAAGGAAGCATTTAGTGAGTATGGGGAAATTCACCTCCAGCCCATGTACAATCAGCACTGGTACCCCCCCAGGGATGTGTGCTCTCCCTAATTCTATTCTCCCTCTACACAAATGTCTGCACTGCCAAGGACTCCTCTGTTCAGCTCCTGAATTTCACAGAAGACACTACAGTCATCAGCCTCATCCAAGATGACGATGAGTCTGCATACAGAAGGGAGGTTGAACAGCTGGCCATCTGGTGCAGTCAAAACAACATGGAGCTGAACACGCTTAAAACAGTGGCGATGATAGTGGACTTTAGAAGGAACATCACAGCATTGACCCTGCATTAATCAGCAGTTAGATAAATACTCAAACCAGCCCATCTGGCACCAACAATCATGTCACGGTCCAAATCATTAAGATACATTTTTCCCCATTCTGATGGTTGATGTGAACATTAACTGAAGCTCCTGACCCATATCTGCATGATTTTTTTTTCCAGCAGGACAATGCTCCATCCCACACAGCCAGGGTCAATCAAGGTGTGGATGGAGGACCACCGGATCAAGACCCTGTCATGGCCGGCCCAATCTCCAGACCTGATTTCTGAACTCTTCCTAAGTTAAAACATTAGTATTGTATTATTTAAAAAATGTATATGAACTTGTTTTCTTTACATTATTCAAGGTCTGAAAACATAAAATGTTTTTGTTATTTTGACCAGTTGTCATTTTCTGCAAATAAATGCTCTAAATGACAATATAATTTGGAGTTTGGGAGAAATGTGGTCAGTACTTAATAGAATAAAACAAAACAAAAACATATTTTACTCAAACGCATACTTATAAATAGTAAATCCAGAGAATCTGATCATTTTGCAGTGGTCTCAAAATCTCTTACAGAGCTGTACATGTACATACGTACATACAAACATACAAACATACATACATACATACATCATGTTGAAAAATTACATCTTATTAACATGTCCAAATAAAAAAACATTGTTTACATTTGTCTACGATTTACATTAGAAAGTACTAGAACAACATAAACAATCCTCCAGGCAATATAATCAAAGTAAAGATAATTAAACCCTGATTATTTATGTAAATGACTAATAAACACCCAAATGAACAATAAATTCCATTCAGTCTCTATTTGTCGCAACAAGTCCAAACAGGCCTGTCAGGGAGGTCAGAAATCGCATGAAAAACAACACTGTACGTGACACAGGAGAGGAAAGTGATAATGGCTTACCTGATACGAGAGCCCATTTTATCCTTGATTTAAATCCAACCCGTTCCTCGCTTTAATGTGACAATAACCCGCTATCTGAGTTATATTTCCCCGTTATTCCCGTCACATTCTGCACTGGAACGCCATGGTTTTCACGCGCAGATCACGATACTACGGCATTGAGGCATTATGGGAGTCGTAGTTTTTTGGGTGCGTCTATGGCTGTCAATCTGTGGAGCTGTGGACTACATTTCCATTTACAGCGAAGACGTAGTGGCGTAGAAGTCGCCTGACACAAAAGGGAGCGGTTACGTTTGAAATGTATTCCATACAGATTACAGAATACATGCTGTAAAATGTCATTTGTAACGTATTCCGTTAGATTACTAACGTCAACGTTACGTCAGTTAGAAACTCTAAATAAATCAAATTGATCTTGTTTTAAGGATTTTTTTATATATATTTTTACAGAAAACAATACTTTTTTTTTAATCAAAAATAAAAATATTGCCCTAATATCAAAGGTTTTACTAGGAAAAAAAGAAATTATGATCCAACATTAATTTTCTTAATACAAAAAATATGATCGTGCCTGGTAACATGTGCAACTTAGCATAAAGCTAACAATTTACACAAGGTTTATTTCTATCTTCTGCTCCAAACATACTTCAAACATGCTTCTCTGTCTGCTCGTATGAATGTAACACAACATCAGAAAGTGTTTCACCACTGTTGAAATGCACTTTGGATCACATCACTTACATGTATTAATTTTTCCATCTGAAAGAACTAAATATTAAATGAAACAAATGACAATAAAATGCAAAGTAATCTATTCTGTAATCAAAATACATTTTGAATGTAAATGTATTGTAAATACCAATTATTTAAATTGTAACTGTAGTGGAATACAGTTATATTTTGTATTTTAAATACGTAATCCCTTTACATGTATTCCGTTACTCCCCAACCCTGTGTGTGTGTGTGTGTGTGTGTGTGTGTGTGTGTGTGTGTGTGTGTGTGTGTGTGTGTGTGTGTGTGTGTGTGTGTGTGTGTGTGTGTGTGTGTGTAATGTTACTATACAGAGGTTAGCAAAAAAGGAATTATTTTCTGTTATAAAGCAACAAAATATCCAGAAAAGTTTATTAGTGAACAAATGTAGTACCTATAAACCCCATTATTTAACAGCAGTTTTATTGATTGTTCAGGGATGCAGTGAAATTTATTTTGGGAAACTCATCCAAATTGAGCAATTGTGTGGTTTTCCGTTTAACAAATTAAATTGATAAGTGAATGTTGCCAACCTGATGGAAGTAAATGGGCATTTAGATTAGTTTGATAAAAAAAAAAAAAACAGGCAAGCATCATTAATGTTTTGTGCTTGTTGGGCACATTTTTAAATTATTTTAATTTATCTGAAGCATTATAGCACTCGAGCCATCAGAAGTAGGCCTAATAATGAACCATAGACAAACAAATACAGAGAGTAATGCAGTGAATATAAGATATTAATGCCCTACTGTTATATGACCATAATTGGATAAACACAGAATGAATATAAAAGTGATTATTTACAATGGTGTCATTTATTAATAAAATATGCATCTATTGTTAAATGAAATAAATAATGCAAAGTATTTCTAAATGTGAAAATAGCCTATTAGATAAAGCATAAATGTTTGTTTTTGACTGCATGTATTTACCTGCATTGAGATGCAGAATAGAATAGTAGAATAGAATAGAATAGAATAGAATAGAATAGTAGAATAGAATAGAATAGAATAGTAGAATAGAATAGAATAGAATAGAATAGTAGAATAGAATAGAATAGAATAGAATAGTAGAATAGAATAGAATAGAATAGAATAGTAGAAAAGAATATAATAGAATATAATAGAATAGAATAGTAGAATATAATAGAATAGAATAGTAGAATAGAATAGAATAGAATGGAATAGAATAGAATAGAATAGAATAGAATAGAATAGAATAGAATAGTAGAAAAGAATATAATAGAATATAATAGAATAGAATAGTAGAATATAATAGAATAGAATAGTAGAATAGAATAGAATAGAATAGAATAGAATAGAATAGAATAGAATAGTAGA